>NC_037681.1:16319305-16476241 GCF_003255815.1 Theropithecus gelada
AAAAAAAAAAAAAAGTTTTGTTTTAACAATAATATAGATTACTGGGAAAGGCAGTAGTTATTAAACCTGGCTCAATAGTCCTATAGACGGTTGTTTTGGATAAACATAGACATTGACCCTTCTGCTGTTAAAGCTTGAAACTTGTATCTGTTTTATCTGAGTTTCTTCCTCAGGAAAGGACCTTCAGGCCTCTCAGAAAAATTATCAAAGAACCGAAATTCAACAGATCACCAGCACCAGATGCCTCCTTGCCCCTCCCTCCTCTGGTTTTCTTACACAGTGTTGCATTTCTTCCCTGCTATATAAACCCCTAGTTTTAGTCAGGGAAATGGGTTCGAGACTGACCTCCTGTCTCGTCTCATTGTCTCCTGGGCTGCAGTACCCAATTAAAGGCCTCTTCCTTGGCAATACTTGTCATCTCAGTGATTGGCTTTTGTTGTGGCCAGCAGCAGGACCTAGACCTAACTCCTGGTGTTTTGGTTAACAGTCACACAAAGTCCTTTGTCACAAGCCTCGGTAGTACAGCACGTGTGCCCATGATTTTCGCTGTTATATCTACACAAGCATTTACCTAAGGTGGATGCATTCCTCCTCTTGCTTTCCAGAATGCCCTTGTCTGTCTATGGAGTACCCGTTCTTTCATTCCTTTACTTTCTTAATAAGCTTGCTTTCACTTTACTCTGTGAACTTGTCCCAAATTCTTTCTTGCCAGAGATCCAAGAGCCTTCTCCTGGGGTCTGGGTTGGGACCCTCTTTCTGCTAACGTTAAATCCCTCTCCAGGGATTAACAAACCAAACGCCCACACCCTACTGCCCTATCAGCAGTTTGAAAGGTGTCCCTCTTACTTTTTTTTTTTTGAGGAGTCTCGCTCTGTTACCCAGGCTGGAGTGCAGTGGGGCGATCTCGGCTCACTGCAAGCTCCGCCTCCTGGGTTCACGCCATTCTTCTGCCTCAGCCTCCCGAGTAGCTGGGACTACAGGCGCCGCCACCACGCCCGGCTAATTTTTTTGTATTTTTAGTAGAGACGGGGTTTCACCGTGTTAGCCAGGATAGTCTCAATCTCTGACCTGGTGATCCACCCGCCTCAGCCTCCCAAAGTGCTGGGATTACAGGCGTGAGCCACCGCGCCCGGCCCCATCCCTCTTACTTTTGTCAAAATTATTCTTTTGTTATTCTTTCCACCTGTGCTCCAAATCCTCTCACCTTCCTCAGGGACTTCTTCCATCTTTCCATCCTTCTTGGCTGTGGAGAAAATAATTACAGCTTATGAGAACAGATTAGAGACATACGAATTAGAAAAAATAAACTATTTCTATTTGTGGATGATATAGCATACCTGGAAAACTCAGGGGAACCGAGTCTTAAATTCATACTAACAATATGAGAATTCAGTAAAGGAGCAGGATATAAAATTAACATAAAAATAGTCTTCATCCGTGTTTACAATAACAAACTACAAGATATAATGGATTCCAATTACAATAACAACAGAAAAGGAAAAGCTCTTGGAAATAAAGAAGTAGGCAAAACCTGCATGAATTAAATTGAAAAACTTTTCTGAAGTTACAAAAGTAGACCAGAACAAATGGACAAACATCCTTTATTTTTGGATAGTATGACTCAACATCATAGAGATGTCAATTTTCTCCAAGTCAATATGTAAAATTTAACACAATGTCACAAATCCAACAAATTATTTTTTGAGGCTAGGCAGCTTGACTCCAAAGTTTTTATCAAGAATAGCACAAGGCAGGAGGGAGAGCTAGCCCTACTAAACCTTAAAACAATGTGGTGTTAGTACATAAATAGACAAAGAGATCAAGAGAGCAGCATAGCAAGTTCAAAACAAGTCCAGAAATAGAGCCTAGTACATATAAACATTAGTGTATGCTTAGATGAGGTGACATCTCAATCTGCTGGGATGGACTTTAAATAAATGGTGCTGGGACAATTGGATAACCATTTGGAAATAGATAAAATTAGATACATACTTCACAGTGTATATCAGAATAAAAAGTAAAAACTAAAAGTACTAGGAGAACACATGGCATAATAAAAATGGAAAAAAACTTTGATTACTCAAAGTCTAAAAGAAATCAAATTAAAACAATGATAGATTCTACTACTTAGTTTTTTGTATAGGAATAATGTATATAAGCATGCTGCCTTTTGTGTAAAATAAAAGGTGAAATAAAATACATTTATGTCGACCGGGCATGGTGGCTCACGCCTGTAATACTAATACTTTGGGAGGCCAAGGAGGCTGGATCACATGAGGTCAGGAGTTCAAGACCAGCCTGACCAACATGGTGAAACTCTGTCTCTACTAAAAATACAAAAAATTAGCCTGGCGTGGTGGCACATGCCTGTAATCCCAGCTACTGGGGAGGCTGAGGCAGGAGAATGAGGTGAACCCGGGAGGCGGAGCTCGCAGTGAGCTGAGATTGCACCTCTAGGAAAAGAAACAAAATGAAAATACAGTACAGCTTTTGATTTTAAGAGCAGTTTACTCTTTTGGCTTTTGTAGCTTTCATAAGGAGTGGTTCACCAACCTTGGTGTATGTAAAAATTACTTAGTGTTAAAAATGTAGATTCCAAGTCTTTTTCCCAGAGTTTCTCATTCTGCAGGTTGCTGGGGTACAGCCCAGCAACTGCCTCTTGGATATCTATTTCAGGTAATTCAGGTATTGGTGGTCTTTAGACCACATTATGTTTAATACTACTTCAGTGTTTCACTGGAATTCTATTTGATCTTTTAAAAATAGTCAAGACTATCATAAGCATTTTTCATGTCATTATATAACGTCAAGTAGAAAAAAGCAGGTATAAGTAGGAGATGTGATACAGTATTACTACAACACCTAAAACAGTCTCTCCTTCAAATGAAATCAGTATACAAAACATCACCTCACTGTGTCAAGATTTGTGGTGGACGATCATGGACCCATTTGTCCTCCT
Organism: Theropithecus gelada; assembly: GCF_003255815.1. Lineage (NCBI taxonomy): Eukaryota > Metazoa > Chordata > Mammalia > Primates > Cercopithecidae > Theropithecus > Theropithecus gelada. The sequence continues at coordinate 16,322,265 of NC_037681.1, forward strand.
TCCCTATTTCCAACCAGCAGAACTGTACTAGGGGACTGCCATGGCAGTCTCACCTCCCCATGTACCCTTTCCCCACGACAGCCATTATTCCCCCTGGCAGCCATTATTCTACTTTCTGTCTCTGTAGATTTGCCTATCCTGTGTAAAATGGAATCATACATATGTGGCTTTTTGTATCTGGCTTCTTTGATTTAAAATCATGTTTTGAGGTTCACTCATGTTGCAGCATGTTTCAGTACTTCATTTCTTTTTATAGCCAAATGACATTCCATTGTCTGGATAGACCATGTTTTGCTTATCCATTTGTCAGCTGATGGGCATTTTGGCTGTTATGAATAATGCTGCTATGAACATTCACGTAAAAGTTTGTGTGTGAGGCCAGGCATGGTGGCTCACGTCTGTAATCCCAGCACTTTGGGAGGCCGAGGCAGGTGGATCACCTGAGGTCTGGAGTTCGAGACCAGCCTGGCCAACACAGTGAAAGCCTGTTTTACTAAAAATACAAAAATTAGCTGGGCATGGTGGCTGGTGCCAAGATCGCCCCACTGCACTCCAGCCTGGGCGACAGAGCGAGACTCCATCTCAAAAAAAAAAAAAAAAAAAAAGTTTTTGTGTGAATACATGTTTTTAATTCTTTTGGGTATATGCCTAGAAGTGGAATTGTTGGGTCATATGGTAATTCTGTGTAACTTTTTGAGGAGTGAAGGGGTGGCATACCCCTCCACACCTGTGGGCGTTTCTCGTTAGGTGGAATGAGAGACTTGAGAAAAGAAATGAGACACAGAGACAAAGTATAGAGAAGGAAAAAGTGGGCCCAGGGGACCGGCGCTCAGCATACAGAGGACCCACGCCGGCACCGGTCTCTGAGTTCCCTTAGTATTTATTGATAATTATCTTTACCATCTTAAAGAAAAGGAAGTGGCAGGATAATAGGATCATTGTGGGGAGAAAGTCAGCAGTAAGACATATGAATAAAGATCTCTGTGACATTAATAAGTTTAAGGAAAAGTGCTGTGCGTTGATATACATATGTAAACATCTCCATAAACCTTTTTAGTGCATAAAGAGCAGCCTTGCGCTAGCAAGTCCCACCTTCAGCCCTAAGGCGGTTTTCTTCTTTCTCAGTAAACAGAACATACAATCGGGTTTTATACCGAGATGTTCCATTGCCCAGGGACTGACAGGAGACAGGTGCTTTTCTCTATCTCAATCGCCAACAACCGCCAAGAGGCCTTCTTTCCTCTTGTACTAGTCCTCCTCAGTACAGACCCTTCATGGGTGTCAGGCTGGGGGACGATCAGGTCTTTCCCTTCCCACAAGGCCATATTTCAGACTATCACATGGGGAGAAACCTTGGACAATACCTAGCTTTCCTAGGCAGAGGTCCCTGCGACCTTTGGCAGTGTACGTGTCCCTGGGTACTTGAGATTAAGAGAATGGTGATGACTTTTAACCAGCAAGCTGCCTTCAGGCACTTGTTTAATAAAGCACACCCTGCACAGCCCAAAATCCGTTAAACCTTGAGTCACCACAGCACATGTCTCTTGCAAGGACAAGGTTGGGGGTAGGGTCACAGATTAACAGCATCTCAAATACAGAACAAAATGGAGTCTCTTATGTCTACTTCTTTCTATACAGACACAGTAACAGTCTGATCTTTCTTTCTTTTCCCCACAGAGGAGTTTTGTTTCCTAAATCTGATGCCCCATTTTACATTCCCATCAACATTGTATCAGGGTTTCAATTTCTCCACGTCTGTGTCAGTACTGGTTACTGTCCATCTTTTTGAGTATAGCTGTCCTGGTGGGTGGGAAGTGGCATTTCATTATAGTTTTGATTTGCATTTCCTCACTGAATAATGATGCTGAGCATCTTTTCATGTGCTCAGTGGCCATATGAATGTCTTTTTTTAGAATAATGTCTTTTGCAATCTTTTGCCCATTTTAACATTGAGTTATTTGACTTTTCATATTGAATTATAAGAGTTTTGAGCCTAGGCAAGGAGCGGTGGCTCATGCCTGTAATCCCAGCACCTTTGGGAGGCCGAGGCAGGCAGATCACGAGGTCAGGAGTTCGAGACCAACCTGGCCAACATAGTGAAAACCCATCTCTATTAAAAATACAAAAAAATTAGCCGGGCATGGTGGCAGGTGCCTGTAATCCCAGCTACTTGGGAGGCTGAGACACATGCAAAAGAATAAAGTTGGATTCCTGCCTCATACAGTATACAAAAACTAACTTAAAACAGATCACAATCCTAAAAGTAAGAGCTAAAGCTATAAAACTCTTAGAAGAAAATGTAGGTGTAAATATTTATGACCTTGGGTTAGGTAAGAGTTTCCTAGATATGATATTGAATGCGCAAGCAACAACAACAACAAAATTAGGTAAACTGCGGCCATACCACCCTGAATGTGCCCGATCTCATCCAAAATTAGGTAAACTGGGGATCATCAAAATTAAAAGATTGGCTGGGCACAGTGGCTCACAGCTGTAATTCCAGCACTTTGGGTGGCCAAGGCGAGTGGATCACTTGAGGTCAGGAGTTCAAGACCAGCCTGGCTGACATGGTGAAACCCAGTATCTACTAAAAGTAAAATTAACTGGATGTGGTGGTGGATACCTGTAATGCCAGTGACTCGGGAGGCTGAGGCAGGAGAATTACTTAAACCTGGGAGGTGGAGGCTGCAGTGAGCTGAGATTGCACCACTGCACTCCAGCCTGGGTGACAGAGCAAGACTGCATCTCAAAACACACCCACAAAATTAAAATATTTTGTGCTTCAAAGGAGAGAAATTGAAAAGAAATTCCACAAAATGGTAGAAAATGTTTGCAAATCATATATCTGATGAAGGACTAATATCCAGAATATATTTTAAAACTCTCTCTCCCTCTCTCTCTCTCTATGTGTGTGTGTGTGTATATATATATGTGTGTGTGTTTGTATATGCGTGTGTGTGTGTGTATATATATATATATATTTTAACTCTACCTCCTGGGTTCATGCCATTCTCCTGCCTCAGCCTCCTGAGGCTGGGACTACAGGCACCCGCCACCACACCCGGCTAATTTTATTTTTAGTAGAGATCGGGTTTCACCATGTCAGTCAGGCTGGTCTTGAACTCCCGATCTCAAGTGATCCACTCACCTCAGCCACCCAAAGTGCTGGAATTACAGGTGTGAGCCTGTAATTTTTTGTATTTTTAGTATTTTTGGTAGAGACGGGGTTTCACCGTGTTAGCCAGGATGGTCTCGATCTTTTGACCTCATGATCTGCCCGCCTCGGCCCCCCAAAGTGCTGGGATATGTATATATTTTTTGAGACAAGTGAAGTAACTCAGGAATGGAAAATCAAACATTGTATATTCTCACTCATAAGTGGGAGCTAAGCTATGAAGACCCAAAGAACAATACAATAGACTTTCGGGACTCAGGAGCAGGAGGCAGGTGAGGGATGAAAGACTACACATTGGGTACAGTGTAAACTGCTCGGGTGATGGGTGCACCAAAATCTCAGAAATCACCACTAAAGAACTTATTCATGTAACCAAACACCACCTGTTCCCCCAAAACCTGTTGAAATTAAATAAACAAATAAATACATACATGCAAGCCTTTAACAACCCTACAAGGTTCTGTGGAAGACAGTGTACCTGTCTCTATTATCGTGGCTTCCTTGGCCATTCCAACTGTGCATCCCAGCTGTCTTGCCCGTCTTTTTCCAGGGGTTCCTCCCTTGCGTTGTACTCTCTTTTGCTCTGAATCACATACTTGATTCTCTGTGCCAGCAAGTTCCCAGACCACTCTTCCACTTCAGCTCAATTATGACAATAATCTCTTCCTGGTTTTCCTTTTGCACCATGGTTCCCAACTCTAACAGACCCCCTGCCCCCTAGGTAACAAATATGTATGCCCTCCATCCTAATCTGAAATGAAGTCTAGAGATACCGTAATTACATGCAAAACATTTTTTTAAAAAATCATCATACTGCTGCCGGGCACGTGGCTCACACCTGTAATCCCAGCACTTTGGGAGGCCAAGGCAGGCGGATCATGAGATCGGGAATTCAAGACCAGCCTGGCCAACACAGTGAAACCCCGTCTCTACTAAAAATACAAAAAATTAGCCAGATGTGGTGGTGGGCACCTGTAATCCCAGCTACTTGGGAGGCTGAGGCAGGAGAATCGCTTGAACCTGGGAGGCGGAGGTTGCAGTGAATGGAGATTGCACCACTGTACTCCAGCCTGGGCGACAGAGTGAGACTCTGTCAAAAAAAAAAAAAAAAAAAAAAAAAAAAGCAAAAAATCAACATACTGCCTTAACTATAAAGTAGAATGATAAATTTTCAGTATGGAAATCCTGTAGCACAACTATACTAGAATACACAATTAAGCCATCAGGAGCTTATATAAATTTCTAAGGGAAAATATTCATTTTTCTTTACTTCAAATACTTTGAAATAAGAGCTAAATAAGCACATTTGTCTATACACAAGTAGAATCACTGTGACTACCACTGGTACTAATGCAGACTAACACTATGTTGCTTTGGTAACTGAAATATGACAGAATGACTTGATTTTCTAAAATAGTGAACAACTTGGTAAAATTCTAACCAAAGTACAATTTACCCTCAATGTAAAAGAAAGTTGTTTTCCTAGAAAATTTGGTGTATACCTCGAAAAATTCAGTTAAAACTAGACAAAATTTATATTTAAATGTAAGCAGGCTTTACACCTAATAAAGGGTCTGTGTCTTATAGGACATTTAGCGTCCTGACCTTTCCCGGCCAATGAATGCCAGCAGTACCCACCTGACCCCACCCATCACTGCAGCAACCAAAAAGGCCTCACTTACTTCCAGGATGCCCCCAGCATGGCCGTAGAAACACGCGTAACCAATCTGACTAGTCTTGCTTTACATTTATGACCACACATCTCCAGCGGGCTCCCCAAACTCCATTTCCCTACTCTATTCACTCTCGCTCTGTCCTAAATAACTATTTTACACCTTCTCCTCTCTTCTCAAAATCCCAATGCCTCTCCCTCTCCCCATTCTCAGAAAAGAATCTCGAATATTAATACACAGAGAAAACCAAAGCACTCAGAAGGTCACCAGATCACCTCCCCATGCTGCAACCATCAGCTCCTCAGATCACCTTGCACTTGAACCCATTGACTGGACTGTCTTCCAGCCCTGTGCTTGTCCTGTCTGTGCTTCTGAGAAAGGGCAGCACCCTCTTTGCACACTGGAGTTCTCCCCTGTCTCTCTTTTTTTTTTTTTTTGAGACGGAATCTTGCTTTGTTGAGACGGAATCCAGCCCAGGCTGGAGTGCAGTGGCGTGATCTCCGCTCACTGCAAGCTCTGCCTCCTGGGTTCATGTCATTCTCCTGCCTCAGCCTCCCAAGTAGCTGGGACTACAGATGCTCGCCACCACGCCCGGCTAATTTTTTTGTATTTTTTTTAGTGGAGATGGGGTTTCACCGTGTTAGCCAGGATGGTCTCCATCTCCTGACCTCGTGATCAGCCCGCCTCAGCCTCCCAAAGTGCTGGGATTACAGGCATGAGCCACCTTGCCTGGCCTTTTTTTTTTTTTTTTTTTTTTTTTGGGGGTGGCNGCCTCAGCCTCCCGAGTAACTGGGATTACAAGCACGCACCACTACACTCAGCTTAAGTTTTGTATTTTTAGTAGAGATGGGGTTTCACCATGTTGGCCAGGACGGTCTCGATCTCCTGACCTCGTGATCCACCTGCCTCAACCTCTTAAAGTGCTGGGATTAAAGGCATGAGCCATTGCACCCACCCTTCCCTGTCTCTTTAATCACAGCTAAACTTTGTTCTAGCAATTCCTCCTCCCACTCCTGTGCCCGCTGTAGGTTTTCCCCTCTCTAGGAGATCATTCTCATCAACATATGAACATACTAAAATATTTTCAGTGGTAAAGACAAAAAACCATTCCTTGATTTCACATTTCCTTGCAGCTACAGATGCATTCCTCCAGCCCCTTTCCAGCCCCTTTCCAGCAAGATCCCAGTGAGCTCATTGTCTGCACCTCCTCCCTCCCATTCTATTCAACTTATTTGAGTTAGGCTTTTGTTCACCCAATGAATAGGCCTTTGTTGAGGTCACTCTTGACCTCCACAATGGGAAATGCAATAACCCACTTTCTATGCACATCTTCCTCTACTCTCAGTGGACTTGCCAAGGTTGTGTGAAACCCTTTCTTTGCTTGGCTACCCAGACATCGTGTTCTCCTGATTTGCCCACCTTACTGGCTGGTCCTTTGCCCCCTTAGCTGGATCCATCCTCTCTTCCTAAACTGAACAATGGCTCAGTTCTTAGCCCCCCTCCTCCGCCTACCAAGCTTGTCCAACCTGCCTGATTTTGTTGTTGTTGTTTTGTTTCGTTTTAGGGTTTTAGCAGCCTGAAAGGTTTTCAGTTTCTGTCTCTAGTGATAAGCAGAAAAAAGGATGAGGAAGGGGCTTTACTGGCCCAACTGGAAACAGAAACTAAGAACCCATGACTGTATTCTCTCCCTTGGATACCGCTGATTCCTACACCCTCTTCCTGAGTGATCTCAATAGGCCCTATGGCTATAAGTGCCATCACTATGCTGAAGGCTTTGGAAATGGAGCCTCCACCCTTGGACTCTCCCTTGAACTCCAGACTCATAGACCCAACAGCCTACTTGGATGTCTATCAGCTGTGTCAGTTTAACATGTCAGACACAGAGCTCAGGGAACTTCAACCCGAATCTACTCCCTCCAGTATTTGCATTCTGATAGCACTGGGCTCAGCCCGAATGCTTCAGTTTCTCTCATACCCCACATATAATCTGGCATTAAATTGTCCCCCTTCTCCCTCTCCCACCTGAATCATGCCACCTTCATTCTCTCACCCCTTATTCGCCTCCATGACCTAACCAAACACCAGCTGTAGGTTGACTTCAGGAGAGTTCATGAAATAGAAAGAAACATCCTTAAATCCTCAATATTGACCCCTCCATGCATATCCTCCCCAAATGCACCACAAAACAAGAATGCCAGAACAGGCCGGGCGCGGTGGCTCACGCCTGTAATCCCAGCACTTTGGGAGGCCGAGACGGGCTGATCACAAGGTCAGGAGATCAAGACCATCCTGGCTAACACGGTGAAACCCCGTCTCTACTTAAAAAAAATACAAAAAACTAGCCGGGCGAGGTGGTGGCACCTGTAGTCCCAGCTACTCGGGAGGCTGAGGCAGGAGAATGGCGTGAACCCGGGAGGCGGAGCTTGCAGTGAGTAGAGATCCGACCACTGCACTCCAGCCTGGGTGACAGAGCGAGACTCCGTCTCAAAAACAGACAGAGCGAGACAGAGCGAGACTCCGTCTCAAAAACAAACAAACAAACAAACAAACAAAAGTCTGACCCCTGGCCGGGTGCAGTGGCTCATGCCTGTAATCCCAGCACTTTGGGAGGCCGAGGCGGGTGGATCACCTGAGGTAGGGTGTTCGAGACCAGCCTGGCCAACCTGGGGAAACCCCGTCTCTACTAAAAATATGAATATCAGCTGGGCGTGGTCACGGGCGCCTGTAATCCCAGCTACTTGGGAGGCTGAGTAACGAGAATCGCTTGAACCCGGGAGCTGGACATTGTAGTGAGCCGAGATTGTGCCACTGCACTCCTGCCTGGGCGACAAGAGCGAGACTCCATCTCAAAAAAAAAAAAGTCTGATCCCCGAATGCTCAGAGAGACTGATTTGATTAATAATAAAACTCTGGTCGCCCACTCAGCTGGCTTTGCATGAAATACTCTTTCTCTGTTGCAATTCCTCTGTCTTGAAAAATTGACTGTGTCTAGGCAGCGGACAGGGTGAACCCATTGGGCAGTTACATAATATCACATGACAGATAAAGAAGGTAATAAAAATATTTTACCCCCAAATATGTTTCTTTGCCATATTTTGAAATGACCTGCAAAGTCATTTTTTTGTGGGGGAAGATTGCATCTGTAAAGAATCTTTTTTTTTTTCTTTTTTTGAAATAGGGTCTTACGTCTACGGCCATACCACCCTGAACGCGCCCGATCTCGTCTGAAATAGGGTCTTACTTTGTCACCCAGGCTGGAGTGCAGTGACACAATTCAGCTCACTGCAGCCTCGACTTCTGGGTTCAAGTGATCCTCCTGTCTCAGTCCCCCAAACAGCTGGGACTACAGGTGTGCGCCACCATGCCCAGCTACTTCTTGTATTTTTTGTAGAGATGGAGTTTCACCATGTTGCCCAGGCTGGTCTTGAACTCCTGAGCTCAAGTGATCCGCCTGCCTCCCAAAGTGCTATGATTACAGGCGTGAGCCACCATGCCCACCCAGGAATCTCTGTTGATATAACTAGATTGTTCCCCTTTCCAGGCCCTCCCAATCCTGGAGAGATGGACTGAAAGTCTAGTACCTTTTAAGGGTCTGCATAGGAAACATTTGCCATCTATCGTGCCTAAGGACAGCATGACCCTGACCTCTGCAGCTCCTTATCTTGATCCAGACACTTCTTTCTGTTGATTCCAGGTCTTTAGACAATAGCTTAACTCTTTCAACCAATTGCCAATCAGAAAATCTTTAAATCCACCTATGACCTTCCCCTCCCTCTACGCACTTAGACTTTGTCCTGCCTTTCTGGATGGAACCAATGCAATGTATACCCCATATGTATTGATTAGTGTCTTACTGTCTCCATAGAATGTATAAAAACCAAGCTGTAATCCAATCACCTCGGACACAAGTTCTCTCGAGACTCTGCCTTGGGCTTTGGTCACTCATACTTGGCTCAGAATACACCTCCTTAAATATTTTACAGACTCTGACTCTTTACATTGACACCTGCAAGCCATCAAGGAAGTCAGGATTCGAGCATTAGCTGCCTCGTCCTTCTTGCATGGTGCCCTGCAAATAACTATCTTCCTTTCTTCTGCTGCAAACCATAGTGCAGTTATCTGGTGTTACCGTACTGGGCAAGCGGACCCTGGTTAGGTTCTATATAACACTGGTCCTCTCCTTCTTTCAAAACATCATAGCTGACTCAACACTAGATGGATAAGAAATGCTATATTTTGCTTCCCTGATTCTCAAAACGATAAGAAAGCTACAACTTTGTAAAGTTTGATAGAGTAGGCTGGGAAACACTGATGTCACGTTGCAGAAAAATCTAGGCTCTGAAATAACACCACGTCCTGCCCAACCCAACCCCACCCTAACTGTTTTTCCTTATCTCTGATAGCTGAGCGATTATGTCAGCAAAAGCAAAAGGATTTTAAAAATGAATGCTCCTCCCAAGAGCTCTCAGTATACCAGGGCCGATTTGCAGTTTCCTTTGGGCTAGTTTCAGAAGCACTTGAGAAACGGCAACCATATTTCGAGAACCCGCTGTTTGGCTTTCAGTTATCAAGCAGTTGTGAATACCTGGTTGCCAAACTGCTATATCTGTCTGAAAATAATGTTTGTGAGAAGAAGAAAGCCTGAATCATGCTCTGCCACATCCAGCTAGAACCTGAATGCACGAGGATCTGAGCAAGCTCTTTCAAGCTGTGACCATCTGTAAAATTGGGTGATGCCAAACATTCACCCTACTCTACTTCCCCAAACTATGGAGCCAAAACCCCACAACAATCTTTTGTCTTGCCAAGAGGTCCCCCAATAGAAGGTGGAAAACAGCCTGGCTTTACTTGGATCCTTTTCTATAAGGAACTGAATCATCTTCAGAAAATTTAATATTAAAATATTAATACTTAAATTATATATGTATGGTTTTTGTGACAGAGTCTATATTATTACTACAAGCACGCACCACCATGCCCAACTAATTTTTGTACTTTTAGTAGAGACGAGGTTTCACAATGTTGGCCAGGCTGGTCTCGAACTCTTGACCTCATGATCTGCCCGCCTCAGCCTCCCAAAGTGCTGGGATTACAGGCGTGAGCCACCACTCTGGCCTTAATAATATTAAAAATCAACCCTTGTACACTGAGAGCTCTTGGGAGGCACATTCATTTTGAAAATCCTCTTGCTTTTTGCTGACATAATCACTCAGCTATCAGAGATAAGGGAAAACAGTTAGGGTGGGGTTGGGTTGGGCGGGACGTGGTGTTATTTCAGAGCCTAGATTTTTCTGCAACGTGACATCAGTGTTTCCCAGCCTACTCTATCAAACTTTTCAAAATTGTAGCTTTTTTATGGTTTTGAGAATCAGGGAAGCAAAATATAGCATTTCTTATCCATCTAGTGTTGAGTCAGCTATGATGTTTTGAAAGAAGAATAGGACCAGTGTTATAAAATAATTGAAGCTTATATCATGTTACAACAATTATTGTAATGTTGTATGAGTTATTAAGAAATTATTTTAGGCAGATGGAGAAGAAAAGGGGTCCTTGGAAAGTTGTTTCTTTTAAAGCAGCTCCAGAAACTTTTTTATTTTTGAGACGGAGTCCTGTTCTGTCGCCCAGGTTGGAGTACAATGGCTCGATCTCGGCTTACTGCATCCTCCGCCTCCTGGGTTCAAGCAATTCTCCTGCCTCAGCCTCCCGAGTAGCTGGGATTACAGGCGCCCACCACCACGCCCTGCTAATTATTGTATTTTTAGTAGAGACGGGGTTTCGCCATCTTGGCCAGGCTGGTCTTGAACTCTTGACCTCGTGATCCACCCACCTCAGCCTCCCAAAGTGCTGGGATTACAGGTGTGAGCCACCACGCCCGGCTATTTTATACGTAATAATTTAATTAACTGAAATTCTTACAAGTCTAATCTTGCTATTTGCTATGTAAGGCTATGGGGACACCCTTCTCTTTGAATGGAATTCTCTAAATCTGGAGACTGTGATTTAGATAAGTGGCATGTATTAGAGAAAACGTTTTAAAAGAGTTAATGTGATCCATCAAAGGGAGATTTTAGGCTGGATGCGGTGGTTCGAACCTTTGATCTCAGCACTTTGGAAGGCTGAGACAAGGAGGACGAGGCGGTTAACTATATGTTTGAAATGAACATAGCCTAGCTATTTCCCCCTGTGCCAACCACCTCAGACAAGGTTTTTAATCAATGGAAACTTAGTGCACACATTTTCAATAAACTACATCCATTGCTTTGCTTTATATTTACATGTTGCCAGGAAAATTACTTAAGCATCTTTGTTCATTTGTTCTAGCATATGTAAAGATTCAAATGAAAAAATGTGGGGGCACATGTTCTCAGGATTTCCTGGGGCTGTGTCATGGGCCGTGGTCACTCATATTTGGCTCAGAATAAATCTATCCAAATATTTTAGAGTTGGACTCTTTTTGTCAACAAGATCTGATGCTATCCCTAGGTAGAGAGCGTGGTGACTGAATTGAAGGCACACAGCTGCTGTCTGCTACTTGGTGGTTGGGAAAATCTCTGTAAACCAAAAATAAAATTGTAAGTCCCCCAACTGACGAATGGACTGCTCGTTTTGGCCAAGGGCACTCCAAAGTTCATCTGAAATTCTGGCTCAGGCCATAATAAGAAAGGGGGAGGATTGGGAATGCCTCATTACTCTCTCCTCCCGTTGGAATTCAGGCACAGCTGACCAGCATTCACATTAAAACGGAGATCTTAGGACTGACCAAACAATACGATATCAGTATGACAGACAGCAGGTCCTTAAAAAAAATGTGTTCAGCACCTTTCATGAAGGAATAAAACTCCACTTGAACTAATCACATCAAAATTCAAAGCTTTTTGCAATATACTTAAATCTTATTTCTGTACTACTCAAAACAACAGTTAGTTTTTCTCCTAAGGGATTAAGATAAAAAAAACCAAGAGCTGGGCATGGTGGCTCATGCCTGTAATCCCAGCACTTTGGGAGGCTGAGGCCAGGGGATCCCTTGAGCTCAGGAGTTTGAGACCAGCCTGGGCAACATGGCGAAACCTCATCTCTACAAAAAATACAAAAATCAGGCAGATGTAGTGGTGTGCGCCTGTAATCCCATCTACTCGGGAGGCTGAGGTGGGAGAATCACCTGAGCCAGGCAGGTCAAGGTTTCAGTGAGCTATGATGGCACCACTGTATTCCAGCCTAGGCGACAGAGTGAGGCCATGTCTCAAAAAATAAATAAATAAATAAATAAAATAAACAAAATCACTCATTTTCAAAACAAGGGTTTGTTGCTTCTGACATCTCTTTAAGTTAATAAAGTTCAGGGAGTCAGAAAGGGGGTGGCACATTTCCCTGTCCTAACCAGCTGGGTCAAACAGCCAAAGGTTTGATTGGAGGCACTGCAGGGCCAAACTTTGTGACTTGTTGCATGAAGTCATCTCCATGGTCTGTGGGACACAGGGCGGCAGTGCTCTATGGAGTGGCTGGGTCTGAGTCAAGGTCAATGGCACCAAGTCGAAGCACTTGCGAACTGAGGGGAGCTGGTATTTGGGAAGGGTCCACGGGTCTGAAGGAGGCAAGGGGAGGAATGGACTTTCTGAGCCAATGCACCAATGACTGCAGCAGCTTTTTCTGTGGTGCCCCTGGCCAGTGACATTGGAACACCCGATGACAAGGAGCAGGGTGGCCAAAAGCATAACCAAAATCACTGAGACTATTCTCCCTCAAATTCTTAGATCTTGTGTAGGAAATAAATTAAAATCTAGAAATTTAAGAGAAAAATAGCAAGCATTAGAGTTGTCTTTCATCTTTGCATAATAACCCACCTAATCAATAGGAAGCTAGTCGAGTAAAATGTTTTTATGTTCATTCACTTAGGGACCTAATGAATGCTATTGAGCTTAACATTTATTGAGCTTCTACCATGTTCTATACCCAGTGGTAGATGCTATGGGTCCAAAGATGAATGAAACACAAAAGTCCTACTTTCAAGGTACTCACTATTGAATAGGAAGACAAGTAAATGAATAAGTTTAATCAAACATTATGTAGGGTGTATAAGTTAGCACTTGCTGTGTAACAAACACTTCAAAATTTAGTGGTTTAAAACAACCATTTTTATTTAACTCATGTTACTGAGGATTAGTTGGATAGTTCTGAGCCAGCTTAACTGATCTCTGCTGATTTCTTTTATGTATCTTATGGTCATTTGGCAGCTTGGCTGGTGGCTGGACTATTTCCTTTGACCTCAGTCCCATATCTGGTGGTTGGTAGGCTTAACCAATAATATGAGAGTGGGTGACTGGGCCATGTGTCGCTCATCATCCAGCAGGCTAACCTGGATTTTTTCACATGGGAGGTGGAGGGTTCTGAAAAGCAACAAGAGACTAAGCCCAGTGCTCACGCACTTTGAAAGCGTCTTCTGTAACATATTTGATTTTTCACTGGCTAGAGCAAGTCACAGGACCTGCCCAGAATCCACGGTGGAGAGGGAGATCGGCCCAGAAGAAAGAGAATCATTTTCTGGCCCTCTTGGCACTCCCACCCATGGAGTGTCATGGAAATTTGTAGGGGGATAGAAATGAAGAAACCTATCCTGTTGGGGGTGGCAAGTGCAGGAGGCAGGAGGGATTTCATGGAAGAGGTGCTGCTATAGAAAGAGAGTGAAAGATCAGAGGTGCCAACCAGGCAGACACCAACAGTGCAGAGGGAGTGGGCACAGTGAGCAAAGCCACCAAGGCAGAAGGCTGTTATGTGCTTTTTAATCACACTCAGATGTGCTAGGTGTGAGGGGAACTCAGGGATGGTTGAAGAGGTAGGGCAGGAAATGGGGAACCTCCTATGCCATGCAACTGGAGATATTGAGGGTGAGCTAGCAGAAGACGTGTATGAACCAAATCTGAGTTTTATTTCTTTTTATTTTACTTTTATTTTATTTATTTATTTATTTTTGAGACAGAGTTTCACTCTTGTTGCCCAGGCTTGAGTGCAATGGCACTATCTCAGCTTACTGCAACCTCTGCCTCCTGGGTTGAAGCGATTCTTCTGCCTCAACCTCCCAAGTAGTTGGTATTACAAGCATGCGCCACCATGCCCAGATAGTTTTTTTTGTTTGTTTGTTTTGTTTGTTTTGTATTTTTAGTAGAGACAGGGCTTTACCATGTTGGTCAGGCTGGTCTCGAACTCCTGACCTCAAGTGATCCACCCACCATGGCCTCCCAGTGTTGGATTACAGGTGTGAGCCACCGAACCCAGCCAATTTATTGATTTATTTTTGAGACAGGATCTTGCTCTGTCACCCAGACTAGAGTAGAGTGGTGTGATCATGGCTCACTGCAGCCTCACTTCTCCTCGGGCTCAGGTGATCCTCCCAACTCAACTTCTTGAGTAGCTGGAACTACAGGTGTGTACCACCATGCCCAGATAATTTTTGTATCTTTTGTAGAGACGGGGTCTCACTATGTTGCCCAGGCTGGTCTTGAACTCCTGGGGTCAAGCTAGCTGCCCACTACAGCCTCCCAAAGTGCTAGGATTACAGGTGTAAACCACAATGCCCTGCCAAATCTGAGTTTTAAAAGCATTTCATCTCATCAAATGACCAAAGACTTACAAATAAAGCAAATAAACAAAATTAATTTTCATCTTAAGATGAAAAACTGTGAGCAACTTATGGAACTATATTTCTAAGAGGGGATGAATGGATTAATAGAGATTGCAAGATCAGTTTAGTTTATACCATTTTTTATGTACCAAAATATTGGTACTTCATTATTTTATTTATTTATTTTGAGACGGAGTCTTGCTCTATTGCCCAGACTGGAGTGCAGTGGTACAGTCTTGGTTCACTGCAACCTCTGCCTCCCGGGTTCAAATGATTCTCCTGCCTCAGCCTCCCAAGTAGCTGGAATTACAGGTGCCTGCCACCATGCCCAGCTAACTTTTTGTATTTTTAGTAGAGAAGGGTTTCACCATGTTGGCCAGACTGGTCTCAAACTCCTGAGCCCGTGATCCGCATGCCTTGGCCTCCCAAAGCGCTGGGATTACAGGCATGAGCCACCTTGCCTGGCCACAATATTGGTACTTTAAAAGATGCAATATTATTATTTCAGTTATGTTAAAAAAAAAAAACTGAAACCTGATTTGCTTAAAAATTGAGACCAACTCAGAAGTTGCGTTAACATTTAGAATAAAAAGTTGGCCTTCATCCTTCTCAGCTCACATTTCTCCTGAGTAAAACCCTGCCTACATTTCTTTGTTTTTTTTTTTTTTTCTTTTTTTGAGACAGAGTTTTGCTCTGTCGCCCAGGCTGGAGTGTAGTGGCGCCATCTCGGCTCACTGCATCCTCTGTCTCCTGGGTTTAAGCAATTCTCTGCCTCAGCCTCCCGAGTAGCTGGGATTACAGGCACCCACCACCACGCCCAGCTATTTTTTTTTTGTATTTTTAGTAGAGACGGGGTTTCACAGTCTTGGCCAGGCTGATCTTGAACTCCTGACCTCATGATCCACCCACCTTGGCCTCCCACAGTGCTGAGATTACAGGCGTGAGCCACCATGCCTGGTCAACCGTGCCTACATTTCTTGCTACTGAGGTAAATCATCCTTTTGTCCTCCAAGCCCATCTTGGACTTCTTATTTTTTTATTTTTTATTTTATTTTTTGAGATAGAGTCTTGCTCTGTAGCCCAGGCTGGAGTGCAATGGCACAATCTCCGCTCACTACAACCTCCACCTCCTGGGTTCAAGGGATTCTCCTGCCTCAGCCTCTTGAGTAGCTGGGATTACAGGTGCCTGCCACCACCCCCAGGTAATCTTTGTATTTTTAGTAAAGATGGAGTTTCAGTATGTTGGCCAGGCTGGTCTCGAACTCCTGACCTCACCACCTTGGACTTCTTGAATGAGCTCCTGTAGAAGGTAGGGATGGGAAAGGGAGGAACATTAAGGCCAGGATATGGACCCAATGCTGGTTCTGCCTTGGAATCTGCCTACTTTTTTTTTTTTTTTTTTTTTTTTGAGATGAAGTCTCTGTCACTCACACTGGAGTAGAGTGCAGTGGCATGATCTCTGCTCACTGCAACCTCCGCCTCTGGAGTTCAAGCAATTCTCCTGCCTGCCTCAGCCTCCAGCGAGTAGCTGGGATTACAGGTGCCCACCACCACACTGGATAGTTTTTGTATTTTTAGTAGAGATGGGGTTTTGCCATGTTGGTCAGGCTGGTCTCGAACTCCTGACCTCAAGTGATCCACCCACCTTGGCCTCCCAAAATGCTGGGATTAAGGCATGAGCCACTGTGCCGGGCCTTTTTTTTTTTTTTTTTTTTTTTTTTTTACTTTAATGGATCAAATTAGAAATTCTACATGACATGTGCATATCCTTGACATAATAAAATTGATTCCATTGTGCTTTCAAATTTTCCCACATCCTTATTGAATATTTTGACTTTGTACTTTATAACCTGCCGAGTTACAAGTATTGAACCAAGTCTTGATGTCTGAACAAATTTCAGAAATATATATTTATAGCTCTGGTTTTAAGAGAGAAAAAAGACAGAAATCCGTGGTATGAATGTCTAGCCAAGGCATTCCATATGGCAATGGAATATGGAAAGGTGGGGAGGTAATTTGGGGAGGAGCAGTTCTTTACCCTGCTAAAATCTCACCATGGACATGGCTGCCTTCCTCTGAGGTCAGCCTGGCTATACTGATGATGCTCACAAAGAATCAAACTGACTCTGAGTGGTTACCAGACCACAGATATTTTCTTTCTTTTCTTTTATTTATTTATTTACTTTTTTTGAGATGGAGTCTGGCTCACTGGAGTGCCATGGTGTGATCTCGGCTCACTGCAGCCTCCACTTCCTGGGTTTAAGCGATTATCCTGCCTCAGCCTCCCAAGTAGCTGGGATTACAGGCACTTGCCACCACACCCAGCTAATTTTTGTATTTTTAGTAGAGACAGGGTTTCACCGTGTTGGCCAGGCTGGTCTCAAATTCCTGACTTCAGGTGATCCGCCCGCCTTGGTGCCCCAAAGTGCTGGGATTACAGGCGTGAGCCACCGCACCCGGCCAACCACAGACATTTTCACCGTTTCTTGTTTGACCTCACAACAATCCAGTGGAGCAGGCAGGATTATCTCCAGTTTTCCTGATGAAAAGCTGAGGACCCCAGATCCAGCCGCCTAATCAAGTTACATAGAAAGCAAACGGCTGAAACCAGGGGTCCTGACTCACAGCTGTGTAGTCCCTGAGAAATGATTCAATTCTGAGTCAAATCTTGTTTCCCTGCCCTTCCTGCTAGGAAGTCTGCTACACGTGGCGGAAGGGAGAGCTGTCACGTACAGGATTTGGCACGACTTTTGTGGTGGTCCCCACAATGGGGATGGTCTGGGAAGGACTCCTCCCCAACTGTCTTATCTGGTCCCCCTAAAGACCAAGATCCCGGGACCCTGGCATCGTGCTGGTTGAACGTAGAGGATACTGCAGGGTGCGAACTGGTGCCTGGTGTGTTGCATAAGCCTCGGGCGGCAGCATCCTGGAATAGGTGCTAATGAAGGTCATGCCTCCAGGGTTAGAAATGGAAACATCCGGCCAGGCGAGGTGGCTCACACCTGTAATCCCAGCACTTTGGGAGGCCGAGGTGATATAAAGAGGGTTATAAAACACCACTGAGTAGTTGGGATTACAGGCTGGGATCACAGAGATCAGGAGTTCGAGACTAGCCAGGCCAACATGGTGAAATCCCGTGTCTACTAAAAATAACAAAAAATTAGCCAGGCGTGGTGGCAGACACCTGTAATCCCAGCTACTTGGAAGGCTGACGCAGGAGAATCGCTTGAACCTGAGAGGCAGAGGTTGCAGTGAGCTGAGATCACCCCACTGCACTCCAGCCCGGGCAATAAGAGTGAAACTTCGTCTCAAAAAAACAAAACCAAAAACAAAAAAAACAAAGAAAAGAAAAACATGATCTCAGTGAATGAAGCTTGTCTCCTCTTTGCCAGTCAGTTAAAGCAGGAGGCTCTTGGTGATGGAGCTCTGCCCTGGTTTAAATGTTCTCATCTGTGAACCAAGTCTATGGCTGCTTTAGTTCTGGTAACAGATATGCTTTCTTGTTGGTGCAAAAATTAGTTTGAAAATTAAAAAGAGTGAAGATGTTAAAGCAATGCATGACAATATGAACAAGTTTCTTTGGTTGGTAGGAAAACAGGACACTCTTCTACTTAAATTTCTGAATTTTGACATTTTATGTAATGAACATGTGCCCTTCTTATAGTGAGAAATGGCTTATAACAAGCTAAAACTCCCCGTAATAGAGACATTACTAAGTAGAGTGTCAGCGACTACCAAGCAAAAGAAGGGGCTTCGCTCTGCAAACTCAGCACCTGCAGGCAGCCTTCCCCCAAATATTCTCAGTAGTGATTTCCCAGTGTCCTTCAAGGAGTGTCAAGGCTGCACACTTGGAGACCCCCAACCCTTACTTTTTCATCAATAGGTCTCTTTCAGCTATGTTAGCTCCGAAGTCTGTGAGTGGAGACTGGATTTTGCTCAGAACTGGAATCAAAGTTGATATGGTTTGGATCTGTGTTTCCACTTAGATCTCATGTTCAATTGTAATCCCCAATGTTGGAGGTGGGGCCTGGTGAAAGGTGATTGGATCCTGGGGGTGGACCCTTCATGAATGGTTTAGCACCACCCCTTTGGTGGTGTTCTCCTGAAGGAGTTCTCACGAGATCACGCTGTTTAAAAGTGCGTGGCATATCTCCCCTCTCTTTTCCTCTTGCTCCTGCCGTAAAATATGCCTGCTTCCCCTTCATCTTCCACCATGATGGCAAGTTTCCCGAGGCCTCCCCAGCCATGCTTCCTGTACAGCCTGCAGAACCGTGAGCCAATTACACCTTTCTTCTTTATTTTATTTTATTTTATTTTATTTTATTTTATTTTACTTTTTCTGAGATGAAGTTTCGCTCTTGTTGTCCGAGCTGGAGTGCAATGGCGCGATCTCAGCTCACTGCAACCTCCGTCTCCCTGGATCAAGCGATTCTCCTGCTCAGCCTCTCTAGTAGCTGGGATTATAGGCGTGTGCCACCACGCCCAGCTGATTTTTTTTTGTATTTTTAGTAGATACGGGGTTTCACCATGTTGGTCAGGCTGGTCTCAAACTCCTAACCTCAGATGATCCACCCACCTCGGCCTTCCAAAGTGCTGGGATTACAGGCGTGAGCCACTACACCCAGCCACCGTTTTTCTTTATAAATTACCCAGTCTTGGGTATTTTTTTTTTTTTATCGTAGCGCAAGAACAGACTAATACAAAAGTAGTTAGCCAGCTCCGGCCCAAAGCACCCCCCATAGTACATCCTTTGAAAGAGGAAGGAGCCATTCTGAGGCCCTCTGCTCTCCTCTGTCTGCAGCCGCGCCCCACCTACCTGCCCACCCTGTTGCGGGGCTGGCCCCTGCTTCATGCTGGCAGCAACTCACTCTCTCCAGTGAATCTGAAAACACTCCTGACAGCAGCTACCAATAAATGTCTGAACAGTATTTTCTAATAACGCTGCAAGCTCATTCCTTGCCCTGGAGTGAGGAGCCGAGAGAGCCCCAAAACCTGCTGAGAGTCAGGTGGAGGAGAAACAGTGACTGCAAAATGCATTCTGTCAAGCAGAGTATCTAAGACGGAAGAGGGGCTCTCGATGGCTGGCCCACCGGAGTAGCTCTCTGATGTGTTCTTTTGATGGGGGGTAGGGGGACGGTGGAGAGAAGTGAATTTAAAAGTGTCAGTTTGCTGAGAAGGGCTAAGTTTTCTCCTTGCAAGTATTTGTGGTACCTTCCCTGGCAGACAGCAGACTAGAACTAGCTTTGCAGGAGACCTAGCTTCTACAAAGCCCACAGCCCTGCTGCTGGTGGTGACTGGAGCCACTCCACCTAGGGGAGAAGCACTGAAGGCCTAGGACGGATGACTCATGGAAGGGAATGGCTGGGGGGCCCAGGAACGTGTTTTCCCCTGTGTCTTATAGGACCTGGTTGCCATCTCACCTGGAGGCCTGTGCACACCTCCTCCTTGCACCTGCAGTGCTATATGATGATGATCTCTCTGTGCCTCTTAGTCTGGTAGCTCCTCAATAGCAGGGTTGTTTATCATCATGTCCCCAGCTGGCCCAAATGTTTACAGAAGGAGCCTGGCCTGACCTTGTCTACTTGTCTCCTCTGGTCACTTCCCTACAGGCCATGTCCCTTTGTGCAGAAGGATCTGGGAGCCAAGGGGAGTAGAGCCTCCCTGGTAGACCCACGTTTCCCTATGGCTGCATTCACAGCTACCTGAGGAGGGGCTGCTATGCACAGAGAGTGTATATGGAGGTGTTTGTCTGTGTGGCTGTCAAGCTGCAGTCCTCTCAGCCCAAGTGCTGGAGCCCACCAGCAAGGTGCCTCCCAAGCTAAGGAAAGCAAGGCCACCGTGTCCAAGATGAAGTCCAGTCATGTCCAGTTGGCCATGTACAGCAACAAGGCACTCAACAGGCTGTGCCCCTTTGTGGCACCTCCATGTCTTCCCCCACATCCCTCTGGAGCTCATTCCCAATAAAGTGGTGAAGAATTTCAAGGCCCTGGCTTAGGAGGTCTGATCTGGGAGTGATCAGGCTCCCAGTCATGTGCAGGGTCACACAACCCCAATCTTAATTTGGGGTGCTGTGCTTTAAATAAGAATTACTGGATTTTAGAATGCCTTTTAATTGCAAGTATTTTTAGATCTGAATCTAAGACATTACTTCTATGTAAACCAAAAAGTATCTGAGACAAGTCTCAATCAATTTAGAAGTTTATTTTGCCAAGATTGAGCAGGCGCCAGGTGACAAGGTGACAAGTCTGTGTCTTTCTCCAAAGATGATTTTGAGGGCTTCAATATTTAAAGGGGAAAGGGAAGGACTTCAATATTTAAAGGGGAAAGGGAAGACATTGGAAAAAGAGAAATTATATGTATGTGTGCATATATATATATATATATAGAGAGAGAGAGAGAGAGAGAGAGACAGAGTCTCGCTCTGTAGCCCAGAATGGAGTGCAGTGGCACAATCCTGGCTCACTGCAACCTCCACCTCCTGGATTCAAGCGATTCTCCTGCCTCAGTCTCCCGAGTAGCTGGGACTACAGGTGTGTGCCAGCATACCTGGCTAGTTTTCTGTAGTTTTAGTAGAGACAGGGTTTCACCATGTTAGCCAGGATGGTCTCGATCTCCTGACCTCATGATCTGCCCATCTCAGCTTCCCAATGTGCTGGAATTACAGGCGTGAGCCACCTTGCCCAGCCCAGAAAATTTTTTAAAGGTGTGTGTAAGTAAGAGGCAAGCAGTTGCATTCTTTTGAGTCTTTGATCAACTGTTCGCATGTGAAAGTGTGTCCAGAGTTGGTTCCTTCCGGTGGGTTTGTGGTCTCGCTGAATTCAAGAATTAAGCTGCGGACCTTCTCGGTGAGTGTTATAGCTCTTAAAGATGGCACAAACCCAAAGAGTGAGCAGTAGCAAGGTTTATTGTGAAGAGCAAAAGAACAAAGCTTCCACAGCTTGGAGGGTGACCTGAGGGGGTTGCCGCTGCTGACTGGGGCATGGCCAGCTTTTATTTCCTTATTGGCCCTGACCATGTTCCATTTCTGTCCTATGAGAGTGTCCTTTTTTCCAATCCTCCATGTGATTGGCTACTTTTACAATCCCACTGATTGGTGTGTTTTACAGAACCCTGATTGGTGCATTTTACAGAGTGCTGATTGGTGCATTTTTACAATCCTCTTGCTAGCTACAGAGCGCTGACTGGTGCATTTTACAATCCTCTTGTAAGACAGAAAAGTTCACCAAGTCCCCACTCCACTCAGGAAGTCCAGCTGGCTTCATCTCTCAAAAGGAGGGTAGAGGAATTGTCACTTATGCATTCATCTAGCTCAGTGAATCTGCATTTCTACATAAGATAAAATAGACAGAGGGCAGAAGAAGCAATCAGATATGCACGTGTCTCCGGTGTGCAGAAGGATGACTTTCTGTCCTGCACCTGTGAAAAGCAGCTGTGAATTTACATTGTCAGGGTGAAATTCAACAGAACTGTTACAGGGTGAAGGTCTTGGGGCCCACAAGGAATTTCCTAGTGGGCAAGTTGTGAGGGAGGTGTGTAG
Organism: Theropithecus gelada; assembly: GCF_003255815.1. Lineage (NCBI taxonomy): Eukaryota > Metazoa > Chordata > Mammalia > Primates > Cercopithecidae > Theropithecus > Theropithecus gelada. The sequence goes on from NC_037681.1 coordinate 16,344,266, forward strand.
CCTTTTATCTTTGTAGGTATCTTATTTAGGAACAAAATGGGAGGCAGATTTGTGTGAGGCAGTTCCCAGCTCGAGTTTTCTGTTTGGCTTAGTGAGTTTGGGGTCCCAAGATTTATTTTTCTTTCACACTATCCTGTGATAAACCGGAAGACTCCTATTCTGTATTTTGCATTCCTTTCGAAGTGGAAACCCCCTGTGTGCATGCGAGACCAAGATTCTGTGGACACCATGACGTAAGTCATGATGTCTATGTTGGTTATTCAAACTGGGGTGGTGCTAGCAGTTAATCATACAGCCCTTCTCAATGAGGCTGCTGGTAAGGTGCTGTTCCTCTAAGTCTGTCTGGACTTAGCCTCCAGAGTTCAGGGAGCCAGCAGAATCCTGCTTGCTGTCAGTGTCTCAATCTTGCCTTTGGTCAGTGTCTGACTCAGGATGTGTGACCATTCTTCAGTTTTGTCTGGTACCTAGCTCTTAAAGTCTTCTAAATATATGATAAATACGATATGGCTTATCACAGTGACCATGCAAAATAGCAGGTATTTTCATTTGACTGGATTTCTGCTCAGTGCCTCACAGTTGAAGACCAAAAAATTGGGGGCTGGGAAAAATATATCAGGATCTTCCAAAACACAGGGCAGGGCTGGTCTCACCATGTGAGAAAGTCACCAAAATTATCTGTGAAGACTGTTGTTGACTCAAAGTTATACAAGGACAGAGGCCTGATTTGTCTGGTGTGTGTGTATGTGTGTTTGTGTGTGTGTGTGTGTGTGACAGAGTCTCGCTCTGTCGCCCAGGCTGGAATGCAGTGGCACAATCTGGGCTCATTGCAACATCTACCTTCCAGGTTCAAGCGATTTTTCTGTCTCAACCTCCCAAGTAGCTGGGATTACAGCTGCCTGCCACCACGCCCAGCTAATTTTTGTATTTTAGTAGAGACAGGGTTTCACCATGTTGGCCAGGCTGGTCTTGAACTCCTGACCTCAAGTAATCCCCCTGCCTCAGCCTCCCAAAGTGCTGGGATTACAGGAGTGAGCCACAGTGCCGAGTCTTGTCTGTTTTTTTAGAATCTAGAATCCGCTCTGTAATAATGAACACAGGCTGCTTTGTCATGTCAAATGATTTTGGAAGCCTCACAAATGACTAAGATTCCATTATTGAGCCCTGGGAAATGAGTGTGAAGGCTTTGTTATGACTTAAAATATCAGAATGAGTCATGGTAGGATGGAGGGCAGGAAGGTAGAGATTCAGAAATTGTTACTGCAAAGTCAGTCTCCAAATATGGCTCCGATCTCACCATATTCAACTGTTCATCACCAGCATCCGTCTCTTGTTAACCAACTTCCCTAGACTCCCAAGGACCACATTTGTCATAGCAATAATGAGCAGGGATAGATTCTGACTGCCCTTGGCCATGATGTTTTTGGGGGTACGGAGAAATGGAGTGGGACTTTTCTTATTGTCTAGGGATTGGCATATGAAGCCCAAACAAAGGTCATAGGTGAAATAAACTCATGTTCTCAAAAAATGATGGGTTGAGGCCAGACACCTCCCTTAAACTTTCTAAGATGTGGGTTAACTCTTTGCATCCTATTAGTTAGATGTCTGCTGACACAGGAGATGAGCAGGTTTGCCCTTGCGCCACCCTGAGCAGGGAACTGGAGCAGCCTGCTTGGCCATCATCTGGTTGGCAAGGAAAGAACAGTTTTCCAGGAGCCTGGACATAGCCAGGTTCGAATCCCTCTGTCTGGTGCATTCAAAGAGGGCTGCATGGTCTCTGGGGAGGGCCTCTGGCACTTGACAGGCACTGAAGCTTCTGTTGGAGTGAAGAGTCGAATGGAGGAAGAAGGGGAACCAGCTCCTGGGGGCCGTGCGGTGGGATGCTCACCACACCCCTCCGAGGAACTTGCAGGTGTGCTGTTTCCTGAAGAGGACCAAGGCCAGGCTGAGAACTACTGGCAGAAAAAGCAGGAGAGGATACCAACTGTTGTAGACCAGGTAACAAGTGCCTGCCCCTCCTCTTCCATTGTCCTTCCCAGGCCCCAACATCAGAGGAGTTAGGCTCTGACAGGGAGGAAGTAATGGTATCTCAGAACCAGGCCACCTTCTTCCCTTTCTTGAGGCACCTCCTCACCCCTGCGCTGGGAAAGGGAGGGTGTTTTGGGCTGAATTGCATGAATTGTATCCCCTTCAATTCACATGTTGAAGTCCGAACCCCTAGTACATCTGAATGTGACTGTATTTGGAGATAGGGCCTTTAAAGAAGTAATTAAGGTTAAATGAGGTCATTAGGGTGGGTCCTAATCCAGTGTGACTGGTGTCCTCATAAGAAGAGGAGTTAGGAGACAGACACACGCAGGGAGAAGGCCGTGTAAACAGAGGGAGAAGGCGGCATCTACAAGCCAAGGAGAGAGGCCTCAGAAGGCCCCAACCCCACTGACACCTTGATCTTGGGCCTCCAGCCTCCAGAAGTGAGAAACCAATTTTCTCTTCTTTAGGCCACCCAGTCTGGGGTTCTTTGTTGTGGCAGCCCTCACACACTAATGCAGAGGGCGTGAGATTTAGTTGGGCAAGAGTTTAAACCACACGGAGGTTCAGTAACTCAGCATGTCTAGAAAACTTAACGAGATCTGCCCACTAAAAGAGAGGAAAGGGGAATTACAGAAAGCACATTTAAAATCAATAATTGCCATTAAACAGTTTGAATTTTCAATCTTATGCTGTGTTTAGACTGCTCGCTCCCCACACCGAGCCCAGCTCCCTCCTGGGACTTGAAGCAAATGCTGCTTTCTTTAAGATTGATGGGGCAGCTGGGTCTGCTATTTTCTACCAGCACTTTTGTGAGATGGCACAGATGGTGGCTCACGCCTGTAATCGCAGCTACTCAGGAGGCTGAGGCAGAAGAATCGCTTAAACCCGGGAGGCAGAGGTTGCAGTGAGCAGAGGCAGTGCCACTGCACTCCAGCCTAGGTGACAGAGTGAAACTGTCTCAAAAAAACAAACAAACAAACAAACAAACAAAAATCCATTGTAAAAACAGGCAGAGATCTGAAGAGACACTTCAGCAAATATGATATATACATGGCAGTGGCATATAAAAAGATGCTTAACATTATTTGGCATTATGGAATTGCAAGTTAAAACAACAATGAAATACTACTATACACCCATAAAAATGTCTAAAATCCGGCCAGGCGAGGTGGCTCACACCTTAATCCCAGCACTTTGGGAGGCAGAGGCAGGTGGATCACGAGGTCAGAAGATCAAGACCATCCTGGCCAACAAGGTGAAGCCCCGTCTCTACTAAAAATACAAAAATTAGCTGGGTGTGGTGGCACACACCTGTAGTTCCAGTTACTCGGGAGGCTGAGGAATTGCTTGAACCTGGGAGGTGGAGTTTGTAGTGAGCTGAGATTGTGCCATGCACTCCAGTCTGGGTGACACGGAGAGATTCTGTCTCAAAAAAAAAAAAAAAAAAAAAAAGAATGTCTAAAATCCAAACAACTGACAGTACTAAATATTGGTGAAGATGTAAAACAATAGTAACACTCATTCATGGCTAGTTGGATTGTAAAATGGTACAGCCATTCTGGGAGGCAGCTTAACAGTTTCTTACAAAGTGAAACGTAATCCTATAATTTAAAAATCACTCTCCAAAATGTTTACCCAACTGATTATGTTCACAAAAATTCTGCTTGTGAATGTTATAGCAACTTTATTCATAATTTCCAAAACCTAGAAGAAAGCATGATGTCCTTCAATAGGAGAATGGGTAAAAAGACTATGGTACATCAATACAATGGACTAGTATTTAGTAAAAAAAAGGGAAAAATAAAAGAGCTATCAAGCCACAAACCAACACGGAAATTAAGTTAATTAAGCCAGTCTGAAAAGTCTGAATATGTTACGTTTCCAGTTATATGACATTCTGGAAGAGGCAAAACTATAGAGTCAGTAAAAAAAGATCAGTGTTTACCAGGGATTCAGGAAAGGTTGGGAAAGTGGAATAGAGAAATCAGAAAATTTTTAGGGCAGATAAACTATTATGAACATAATGATGGGGGAGATATGACTATACATATATTTATTTATCAAAAATATCAAAAATACATATATATTTATTTATCGAAACTTTACTAAAGAAGGAATAAACTTTAGTGTATGCAAATTTAAAAACATCATTTAGTTGGTTAGGGATCCTAGGATGGAATAGAGACTGACAAAACAATTTAAGATGATGTGACAACTAAATGTAATATAGTATCCTGGATGGTATTCTGGACAGAAGAGGGACACTAGATAACAGCTTAATTTGGTTTTAGGGTTTTGAAGTATGGACTTTAGTTGATAATAGATCAATATTGTTCATTAATTATAACAACTGTACCATATTAATGTAAGAGAATATAGGGGAGAATATAAGAGAATAGAGGATATTGATGAGGGAAACTGGGTTAGAGTATATGGAGGCTCTCTGTATTATCTCTACAACTCTTCTGTAAGAATAAAACTCCTTGAAAATAAAAAGGTTTTTTTTGTTTTTTTTTGTTTTTTTTTTTGAGACAGAGTCTTGCTCTGTCGCCCAGGCTGGAGTGCAGTGGCACAATCTTGGCTCACTGCAAGCTCCGCCTCCCGGGTTCACGCCATTCTCCTGCCTCAGCCTCCCCTGTAGCTGGGACTACAGGCGCCCGCCACCACACCTGGCTAATTTTTTGTATTTTTAGTAGAGACGGGGGTTTCACCGTGTTAGCCAGGATGGTCTCGATCTCCTGACCTCATGATTCTCCCATCTCGGCCTCCCAAAGTGCTGGGATTACAGGTGTGAGCCACCGCGCCCGGCCGAAAATAAAAAGGTTTTTAAGAAAAAGTGCCCCCCCGCCCCCCACATACATACATATACACAAACATCTCACTTAAGAAGAGATATTCTGGCTGGGAGTGGTGGCGCACGCCTGTAATCCAGGCACTTTGGGACGCTGAGGTGGGTGGATCACCTAAAGTCAGGAGTTCAAAACCAGCCTGGACAACATGGTAAAACCCCGTCTCCACTAAAAATACAAAATTTAGCTGGGCATAGTGGCAGCCACCTGTAATCCCAGCTACTCAGGAGGCTGAGGCAGGAGACTCTCTTGAACCCGGGAGGCAGGGGTTGCAGTGAGCTGAGATCGTGCCATTGCACTCCAGCCTGGGTGACAAGAGTGAAACTTTGTCTAAAAAAATAAAATAGGCCGGGCGCGGTGGCTCAAGCCTGTAATCCCAGCACTTTGGGAGGCCGAGACGGGCGGATCATGAGGTCAGGAGATCGAGACCATCCTGGCTAACACGGTGAAACCCCGTCTCTACTAAAAAAATACAAAAAACTAGCCGGGCGAAGTGGCGGGTGCCTGTAGTCCCAGCTACTCGGGAGGCTGAGGCAGGAGAATGTCGTGAACCCGAGAGGAGGAGCTTGCAGTGAGCTGAGATCCGGCCACTGCACTCCAGCCTGGGTGACAGAGCAAGACTCCGTCTCAAAAAAAATAAATAAATAAATAAATAAATAAATAAATAAATAAATAAAATAAAATAAAATAAAATAAAATAAAAACAATAAAATAAGAGAATATCCTCAGCCAGAACTTCAGAATGTGGAAAAAGCCGCCTCCCTAAGAGGACACTTAGAGAGGATTAAAGGAGACATATTTAGTACTAGAATTAGGAATCTGATCAGCTCTTTTTTTTTTTTTTTTTTTTGAGACGGAGTCTCGCTCTGTCGCCCAGGCTGGAGTGCTGTGGCCGGATCTCAGCTCACTGCAAGCTCCGCCTCCCGGGTTCACGCCATTCTCCTGCCTCAGCCTCCCGAGTAGCTGGGACTACAGGCGCCCGCCACCTCGCCCGGCTAGTTTTTTGTATTTTTTAGTGGAGACAGGGTTTCACCATGTTAGCCCATGTTGGGATGGTCTCGATCTCCTCACCTCGTGATCTGCCCGTCTCGGCCTCCCAAAGTGCTGGGATTACAGGCTTGAGCCACCGCGCCCGGCCCTGATCAGCTCTTTTAAAAAATAAAGTAGAAGAGGCCAGGCGTGGTGGCTCACACCTGTAATCCCAGCACTTTGGGAGGCTGAGACGGGCGGATCACCCAAGGTCAGGAGTTCAAGACCAGTCTGGCCAACAAGGCGAAACTCTGTCTCTACTAAAAATACAAAAATGAGCTGGGATTGGTGGCAGGCACCTGTAATCCCAGCTACTCAGGAGACTGAGGCAGGAGAATCACTTGAACCCAGGAGGCGGAGGTTGCAGTGAGCCGTGATTGCACCACTGAACTCCAGTCTGGGCGACAGAGTGAGACTCTGTCTCCAAAAATAAATAAATAAATAAATAAAATAAAGTAGAAGAAAAAATGTACAAAACTTCTGCAGTTACTCGAGACCCATCAAATAATATCTGAAGTAGGAGAAATTCAATGGGATCCATTAAAGATAAGTGGAAAAGTTAAGATATGGATAACTACTACTTTTTATTGCTATATTTTATAATAAAAGTTACATCATAATATTAATCATTTTATGTCCTTTAGAAGTGGGTTCTGAGTTAATGTAACCATATGTAAGTATCAAGAAAAGAATTAATGTGGTTTGGGCTTCATTAAGTAACTTGAGGAACATAATTTTTAGCACATTATTCAAATAGCACTTAACCAGAAAACAAAATAAAATTTACTCTAGAATTAGTATGAATGAAATAAATAAATGAGTGTTAAAGAAAAAAATACCAGCCAGACACAGTGGCTCATGCCTGTAGTCCTAGCACTTTGGGAGGCTGAGGCAGGTGGATCACCTGAGGTCAGGTGTTTGAGACCAGCCTGGCTAATACGGTGAAACCCCGTCTCTACTAAAACTACAAAAATTAGCCAGGTGTGGTGGTGCACACCTGTAATCCAAGCTACTTGGGAGGCTGAGACAGGAGAATCACTTGAATCCAGGAGGCAGAGGTTGCAGTGAGCTGAGATCATGCCACTGCACTCCAGCCTGGGCAACAGGGAAAGACTCCATCTCAAAAAAAAGAAAAGAAAAAAGAAAAGAAGAGAAGAGAAGAGAACAAAGTGGAGGATTAATAAGTTTAGTGGTAGCATTCCATTTAAAAAAACCTAAAATTACCTCAAGATGACAAATTAAAAAGCTATTAAGAAGTACAATGGCACATTTAAAGCACATTTAAATATACACACACATATATACATATGCATATATACATATGACAAGTCTGAAATTGCTACACCTGTGGGCACAAGAGGAATTATAAGTGCTCTAAAGGAAGTACTTCCCTTTTACATTTTTCCTGCCACCTCCACAGTACCTGGCTCCCAGACACAAAAGTTTCCCTCAAGTTTGCAAATGCAGCAGCTTTGTTGCTTCTCTTCATTTGACTCATTTTTGAACACTTCACAATTCATTAGCACATTCTTGCGAGACTGGGCAAGGTCAAGAAATCAGTGAGACTCAGAATGCTTGTGTTTGCCGTTTGCTAAGACAAGAGCACACTCCTAGCATGGGAGAACATTTCACAGTGTGACATTCTCATGCATTTAGATTTACAACTTACCTTCATGCTCCTGAATAAGCGTGTGGGTCTTCTGCATCTGAGCTACTTCCATTACAGATTTGAGAGAGTGAGTAATAGTTGAGCCAGGGCCTTAAGTTTGCACCAAACTCTTACGGATTTTGGTCAAACAAGACGTAAATTCATCAAGCAGTGTACATTTGAAATGGAGAGAATGGAGTTTATTCAATTAGTTATATTTGTAAATGTTTTCTAGGCTAGCCTAAAAGTTCTTTGAACATATCCATTATGTTTATTCATAACATTTTATTCATTTTATTTAATGCAGATGTGGCCATTAGAGAAACATATGCTGAAACGAGTAAAGTAGGTTAGGTCTGTGATATGGTTTGGCTTGTCCCCGCCCAAATATCATCTTGAATTGTAATCCCCATAATCCGCATGTGTCTGCAGAGAGACCTGGTGGGAGGTGATTGGATCATGGGGGCAGTTTCCTCCATGCTGTTCTTGTGATAGTGAGTTCTCATGAGATTTTTTTTTTTTTAAGACCAAGTCTCACTCTGTTGCCCAGGCTGGAGTGCAGTGGTGCAATCTCGTCTAACTGCAAGCACTGCCTCCTGGGTTCACGCCATTCTCCTGCCTCAGCCTCCCGAGTAGCTGGGACTACAGGCACCTGCCACCATGCCTGCTAATTTTTTTGTATTTTTAGTAGAGACGGGGTTTCACCATGTTAGCCAGGATGATCTTGATCTCCTGACCTCATGATCCGCCCATCTTGGCCTCCCAAAGTGCTGGGATTACAGACATAAGCCATCACGCCCGGCCAAGATTTGATGGTTTTTAAGGGGCTCTTCCCCCTTCGCTTCTCACTCTTTGTCTCTTGCCACCATGTGAAGAAGGTCCTCCTCTTCTGCCTTGATTGTAAGTTTCCTGAGGCCTCCACAGTCATGTGGATCTGTGAGCCAATTAAACCTCTTTCTGTGAGTCAATTAAACCTCTTTCATTATAAATTACCCAGTCTTGGATAGTATCTTTATAGCAGTGTGAAAATGGACTAATACGATCTGATACCCAGGACTTCCCATCTCTTAAACATTAACATTTGAGTCAGTGGACTAGGAGAGACAGACCCACCCCGAATCTAGGTGGGTACCATCTAATAGCTGCCAGCACTGGCAGAATAAAGAAGGCAGAAGTTGGAAGGACTAGACTTGCTGAGTCATCCGGCCTTCATCTTTCTCCTATGCTGGAGCTTTCTGCCTCAAACATCAGACTCCAAGTTCTTCAGGTTTTAGCCTCTTGAACTTACACCGGTGGTTTGCAGGCGCTCTCAGGCCTTTGGCCACAGACTGAAGGCTGCATTGTCGGCTTCCCTACTTTTGAGGTTTTTGGACTTGGACTGGCTTCCTCACTCCTTAGCTTACAGATGGCCTCTAATGTGGGACTTCATCTTGTGATCGTGTGAGTCAATATTCCTTAATATACTTGTTATATATATGTATATGTATATGTTTGTATAGATATATCCTATTAGTTCTGTCCCTCTAGAGAACCCTGACAAGTACAATGTGTTCTTCAGTTCTGACTCTTCAAAGCATCTCATAGGTATTTTGACCTGTGGTAGGTAGTGTCACATGCTTATTGAGACAATAACCACATGACATCCACCCCCTGGTGGAGTTTCATGTCAGATGCCTAGAAGGATTGGTTATGTCTACCTCTCAAAGTGAGATAGAGGCACACAGGCTAAGAGAGGTCAGACGGACTGCCCCCAGGCAGTGAGGCATTAGGAGTCGTGGTTAGGTGAACCCAGGGAGTTATGGGAGGTAAGATTTAGAAATGATTTGTGTTGCAATTGCAAGGTTCGGACAAGCGAGATGCAACACCAAAATTCTGCAGAAGTGTCTTTTATACCAGTGCTTCTCATCTTTAAATGGCCGTAAGAATCATTTGAAGATTTTGTGAAAATTCAGACTCTGATTTCAGTAGATCTGTGTTGGGGATCAAGAATCTGGATTTCTGTTGTTGCTGCTTTGAGACAGATTCTCACCCTGTCGCCCAGGCTGGTGTGTACTGGTGCAATCATAGTTCACTGTAGCCTTGATCTCCCAGGCCCAAGAGATCCTTCCACCTCAGCCTCCCAAGTGGCTGAGACCAGGTGCATGCCACCACACTCGGCTAATTTTTTAATTTTTTGTAAAGAGGTCTCACTATGTTGCCCAGGCTGGTTTCAAACTCCTGGGCTCAAGTGGTTCACCTCCTCAGCTTCCCAAAGTGCTGGAATCACAGGTGTGAGCCACCACGCCTGGCCGAGATTCTGCATTTCAAACAAGCTCTGTGTTGATGCTGATGTTGCTGGTCCATGAACCTCACTTTGAGTAGCAAAGCTCTAAGTCAGTCTCCACTCTTCCAGGGTGGGAGGCTCTAACATGAAGCCACTGTGGCGGCTAGTGCAGGCAGTTCACTGCAGTCTCTCACCAGCTGAGCCATGATGGTATTAACAGGCATGAAAGCCAGTGGTTCTCAGCCATGGATGCTCATTAAAATCTCCTCAGAGCTTTCAAATTCACCCATGGCCAGGTCCCAACCCCCAAACAATTCACTCCCAATTTCTGAGACTATCATAGTTTTTTAAAAGTCTCCCTCTCTTCTAAGCTATTTATGGTGACATAATCCCCCTTCCTAGGGAATGATATAAAAATAAGGTGGATTCCATTCTAGCCAATGAGACAGACAGCTGGGTAGTTTGGGGCAGGATTTTGTTGCAGGCAGCACAAGGGAGGAAAGATTTGTTCTTCAGGCCAATATTGTCCTGGCTGCTTTTGATGACGTTTTGCAAACCCAAAAGTTAAGTCTTGACCTGCTGAGGATGGAGGGCCCAAAGCTGGGAAGATCCTGCATCTTTGAGGTTAACCTTCAGGGCTGCTCTTCTGTGAGACAACAATTGTCCATTGTGTTGGGGTTTCCACTACTACGCAGCCAAAAACATTTACCTGTTAGGCACTGCGCTGGACATTTTGTACATATCACTTATTCAATCTTCGCAATAGTCATTCAAGATGAGTATTATCATCCCCATTTTACAATAAAAAAATGCAGGCCAGAGAGAAATAAACTGTGTTACCATACAATATGGAATTTAATTGATATCATGTCTATGGGGAGGGCTCAGTATTTTCTTTTTCTTTTTTTCTTTTTTTTTTTTTTGAGATGGAGTCTCGCTCTATCGCCAGGCTGCAGTGCAGTGGTGTGATCTCAGCTCACTGCAACCTCCGCCTCCTGGGTTCAAGCAATTCTTCTGCCTCAGCCTCCCGAGTAGCTGGGACTACAGGCCCACCACGTCCAGCTAATTTTTTGTATTTTTAGTAGGGACGGGGTTTCACCATGTTGGCCAGGATGGTCTTGAACTCCTGACCTCAAGTGATCCCCACTCCTCGGCCTCCCAAAGTGCTGGGATTACGGGCATAAGCCACCGCACCCGACCAGGCTCAGTATTTTCTTAATGGTGAAACCGTTGGATATACACAATGTTTTTTTATGTATGCAAATCTCTTCTCTTATCAGGCCAAGGAGCAAGTCAACAGGCCTGAAGACCTTACCAGTAGGTCTCAACTTTGGATGCACATTAGAATCCCTTAGGGAATTTTTTAAAAATTCCAATTCTCAGGCTAGAGTTTTTAAAATATTGCTAGAAGTTTATCAATCTCAATGATTTTTTTTTTTTTTTTTTTTTCAGGAGAGCCAGCTTTTTGTTTCACTAATTTTCTACGTTTTTCTGTTTTCAATTCCATGGATTTCTGGCCTAATCTTTAGTATTCCCTTCCTTCTGCTTGATTTGGGCTTATTTTTCTCTTCATTGCCTAGTTTCTTGAAGTAAAAACTGAAATTATTAATTTGAGATCTTTTTCTAATCCACGCACTTAGTGTGCTAAATTTTTCTCTCAGCATTGCTTTACATGCATCTCAGAAATTTTGATATATTGTGTTTTCATTTTCACTCAGTTCTATGTACTTTTAAAATTTTTATTTTTGTGTTTATTTTTTGAGACAGGGTCTTGCTGTGCCACCCAGGCTGGAGTGCAGTGGTGTGGCCTTGGCTCACTGCAGCCTTAACCTCCTGAGCTCAAGTGATCCTTCCGCCTCAGCCTCACGTGTAGCTGGGACCACAGGCCCATACCACCACTTCCGGCTAATTTTTTGATTTTTTGTAGAGACGAGGTCTCACTTTGTTGCCTAGGCTGGTCTTGAACTCCTGGGTTCAATTAATCCTCCTGCTTCGACCTCCACGGATGCTGGAATTACAGGAGTGAGCTAACATGCCTTGCCTCTATATACTTTTTTATTTTCTTTGAAATTTTGTCTTTGGTCTTTGGACTATTAAGAGGTATGTTGTTTAATTTTCAAGTGTTTGAAAATTTTTGTGTATGTTTTTCTATTATTTATTTCTAGTTTGATTCCATTATAGTCAGATAATTTATTCTGTATGATTTCATGTCTTTTAAATTTGTTCAGGTTTGTTTTATGACTCAAAATATGGTCAGTCTTGGTGAATATTTCATGAACATTTGAGAAATATGTGTTTCACACCCTGCTACTGTTGAATGGCAGGTTCTATAAACATCAATTAGATTCTATTGATGATGTTTTTCAATTTCCCTATATTCTTTTTTAAAATTTTTGGTGCAAAACTATTGTATTTACAAAAGTGACACAAAAGTGAATTCAACAGTCAATGCACATGCATAGTTTATTCACATCTTCAACAACAAAAGGTATTTTAACTTTACAGAACTGAATAAGAATATTAGCTTCAACGGCAGCTGTTAAGCACTAGAGTCACATAAGTTACACCAGAATGGGCACATATTGCCCAAGTAAAATTCTACTGTTAAAGCTGAAACAGGTTTAAGGCCATTCAAGTTCAAGCACAGAGATAGAAATCTTTTGGAGCCCCATCTAGTTGTGTTTTAAATATGTGACTTTTCTTCTAACTTGTGATCTTAAACTTCTGTTTTACAGAATCCAAAATATAGAAGAAATCAATATGATAGAGATTATATTAAATAAGAGTAACATACAAAGCTATAATTAAGATGAAGTAATGAAAGCCAAAACATTAAAAATTTAAAACTTGCTTGTTACTTGTTAGAACCAGTACTACACTAGGAGTTAGGTAATATATGCAATTATTTTCAAGTAGATTACTTACTTATGTTGCTCTAACACGTCCTCTTCTCCAGTGCACTGTTAAACTAATCAAAAACTCTACACATGTATATTCCACAATAGCAGCACACACTACTGCTACCTGCAAAGCTGTCAGTCTCAAATGACTGAGTGAATGAAAGGAAACAAAAAGTAGATAAGTAATATATTAAGGAGAAATGGGAATTAGCAGATTCATGCAGTAATGGGAATTAGCAGATTCATGCAGTTAAGTTCTTTCAGTCAGCCAGCTTGCTAGCAGCAAGGGATGGTTTCCCTTGAGGAAGGTCCTCTGGAGTGGGAATGTGGTCACCAGTGACCTCTGTCTTCTCCAGAGCTGCAGTAGGAAGTTGCTTGTTCTTCATCTTTGCTTTAGCCATGTTGTAATCCCCAGAATCAAAATATTTTTGCCCTTTCTGCAATCGTTTCCTTAAGAAATCTGAACCTGCAGGCATTTGTCCCAGATGAGGATATCTTGCTTTTAATTTTGCTTCTTCAGTTTTCTCTGGACTATTCACTGTATCTTCCATTTCCTTCTGCTTCTCCACAGAGGCTGCCCCGGAGACTTCCACAGACATAGTGCTCCCTCTACTAGACCCTGCTTCTCCCACTTGCTGTCGTCCTCAGTTTCCCTATATTCTTACTGATTTTCTGTCAAGTAATTCTATCAATTTCTGAGTGGGTGTTAAATTTCCCAACTATAATCATGGATTCGTCTGTTTTCTTTGAGCTTTCAGTTTTCGCTTTATATATTTTGAAGCTCTGTTTTTTGAGGTATATACATTTAGGATTGCAATATCTTCTTAAAGGATTGAGCTCCCCACCAGTACTCTGGTGGTGTAGATGTGACTGTATGGCCCAGGACTTTGCTACTGCTGTTGGTGGCTTGGCCAGCTTACCAGTGCCCTGGTTATAGAATGAGGATGGAGGCTTCCCACTTGGTCTTTGTTAGACTTCTTATTTCCTGATCCTTTGGGCAGAGTTAAGGCTTTTCTCAGAATTTATGTTTATGCCTATGTACGGTTCTGGGTAGGTTTCTCCAGTGTCCAGTCCAGAAGTAAATGATAAATAAAAATAAAACCTAGGGACATCTCCATGGTGTCACTTCTCAAGTCATGTGGTTCCTAGCCAGTCTACCTCGTTCTTTCCAGCATTCAGAGTCCTTTTAGCCTTGCCTGTTATAATTTCCAGGGCATCTAGTAGTATTTGGAGGGGAGAAAGTGTGATTCTATGCTGTCTTGTTCTGGAACAAGAAAAATGGATGTTTTTTATTTCTTTTTCTTGCTCACTTGCCCTGGCTAGATCTTCCACCTCGATGTTGAATAGAAATGTTGAGGATAGATATTATTTTGTTGTTCTTCACTTTAAAGAGAAGTAATTCGTTATTTCCCCGTTGCATAGCTGTGAGTTTTTTGTAGATTTCTTTTTTTGAGGACATTTCTTTCAATTGCTTATATTGCTGATAGTTTTTAATCATAGGAGGGTATTGGATTTTGTTAAATGTTATTTTCCTGCATTGATGAAGTTGATCATGTGACTTTTGTCCTTTATTAATAGGATAGCTGATATTGATTGATTTTGTGATGGTAAACCAACCTTGCAGTCCAGGGATAAAATTCGTTGATCATGGTATATAATCTTATTTAGATAGAACTGGATTTGGTTTTCTAGCATCTTATGGAAATTTTAAAAATCTGTAATCATAAAGGATATTAGTCTGTAGTTTTCTTTTCTTGTGATATCTTTGGTTTGAGTTTTGGGGTAATAGTGGTGTCATAGAATGAATTAGGAGGTGTTCTCCCTTCTTATATTTTTTGGAAGAGTCTGTGAATGACTTTTATTCTTATGTAGATGTTTGATAGAATTCCCCAGTGAAGCCATCTGGACTTGTGCTTTTTTTGGGGGGGAAGTTTTAAATTTATTTTATTTTGAGACTGAGTCTCGCTCAATCACCAGGCTGGAGTGCAGTGGCGTGAACTCGGCTCACTGCAACCTCTGAATCCCTGGTTCAAGTGATTTTCCTGCCTCAGCCTACTGAGTAACTGAGATTACATTCACGTGCCACCACACCCAGCTAATGTTTTTTGTATTTTTAGTAGAGATAGAGTTTCACCATGTTGGCCAGGATGGTCTCAAACTCCTGACCTCGTGATCCACCTGCCTCGGCCTCCCAAAGTGCTGGGATTACAGGCATGAGCCACTGCACCTGGTCAAATTTTAAATTTATTAATCCAATCTCTTTATTCATTATGTCTATTCAGATTTCTTCTTTGAATCATCAGTTACTTAGGAGTATGCTATTTAGTTTTCACATATTTGTGAATTTCTAAAATTTCCTTCTATTATGATTTTTTAGTTTAATTCCATTATGGTCAGAAAACATACCTTGTATAATAGAAATTCCTTTAAAGTTACTGAGACTTGTTTTTTGAACTAACATATGATCTACCCTGGAGACTGTTCCATGTGTGCTTATGAAGAATGTGATTTTACTGTTAGAGGGCGGAAAGTCTATGGATCTCTTTTATGTCTATTTTGTTTATAGTGTTATTCAAGTCTTCTCTATCCTTGTTGATATTCTGCTTAGTTGCTTTATTCATTATTGAAAGTGGAATATTAAAATTTCTATTGCTGTTAAAATGTCTATTTATCCCTTCAATTTTGTCCATTTTTGCTTCCTGTATTTTGGAACTGTGGTGTTAGATGCATGTATCTTTACATTTGCTATACCTTCCTGATGGATTAACACTTTTCATTATAAAACAGCCACTTTTTCTCTAGTAATAATTTTTTTCTTAAAGTCTGTTTTGTCTGATAATTAGTGTAATCATCCCAGCTCTCTTGTAGTGGCTGTTTGCATGATATACCCTTTTCTAACCTCTTACTTTTAAGCTATGTGTATCTTTGAGTCTAGTGTGTGTCTCCTATAGCTAGCATATAGTTGAAATTTTAAAAACACTATTTGACAACCTCTGTGTTGGATGAAATTGTTTAATCTATCTGAATTGAATATCATTATTAATATGGTTAGATTTACCTCTATCATTTTGCTTTTCGTTTCTATATGTCTAATGTCTTTTCAGTTTTTCTGGTCTCCCTCTATTGCTTTCTTTTGAATTAAGAGGATATGTGTTTGTGTACATATATAATTTTTTTTTGAGACATAGTCTTGCTCTGTTGCCCAGGGTGGGGTGGAATGCACCGGCAAGATCTTGGCTTACTGCAACCTTTGCCTCCTGGATTCAAATGATTCTCCTGCCTCAGCCTCCCAAGTAGTTGGGTTACAGGCATGCACCACCGTGCCCAGCTAATTTTTGTAATTTTAGTAGAGATGGGGTTTTGCCATGTTGGGCAGGCTGGTCCCTCCCGAACTCCTGACCTCAAACGATCCACCTGCCTTGACCTCCCGAAGCGTTGAGATTACAGGTGTGAGCCACCATGCCCAGCCAAGAGAATATTTTATAGTAACCATTTTAATTCCTTTAGTGATTTTAGTTGTTTTCTTTGTGATCACTCTAGGTAAGTGTCTCTAGGTAAGTGTTTACAATATATATCTTAACAGACATACCTCAGATTTCTGGCAATTTTATTTCAGTGACATTTAGAAAATTTGCTTCTGTATATTTCTATTTCTTCTTTTTCCCTTTTGTACTATTATTTTTAGACATATTGAATCTATGTATGTTATAGACTCAGCCATACATTTTTACAATGATTTCCCTGTGTAATTTAATGCCTTTTAAAAAACTAAATAGAAAGGAATAGAAAGGAGAATGAGAATGTGTATATGGAGCTCATTATATCTAACTTCTTATTTACCATTTCTTATTCTCTTAATTTCTTCCTGTGGATTCCAGTTAGCATCTAATGTCATTCCTTACAATAATACAGCTTTGTTCCCATTAATCTCCTTTGTGCTATTATTGTTAAATATATTATGTTTCTATATGCTATAGGCTTGTTGATACTATTATATAATATTATTTGATGTAATTGTTTTTAAATAAGTTAAAAGAATAAAGGAGAAGAACTATTCTAACATACTCTATTTTGTAACTACCTACATAGTTACCTTTAACAGTACTCTGTTTTTCAGTCTGAGTTTGAATTTCAGTCTGTTTCCCTTGCTTTCAGCCCGAAGAATGTACTGTAATGTATGTATTAGTCTGTCCTTGCATTGCTATAAAGAAATACTGAGACTGGGTAATTGATAAAGAGATTTAATTGGCTTATGTTCCACAAGTTGTATAGGAAGTGTGATGCTGGGCAGGTATCTGCTCAACTTCTGGGAAGGCCTCAGGAAACTTACAGTGATGGCAAAAGGGGAAGGGGGAACAGATACGTCTTATGTAGCAGGAGCAGGAGCAAGAGAAGGTGGGAAGGTGCTACACACTTTTAAACAACCAGGTCTCATAAGAACTCACGCACTCTCCCTGGAAGAGCACTGAGGGGATGGTGCTCAACCATTCATGAGAAACCACCCCCATGATCCAATTACCTCCCACCAGGCCCCACCTCCAACATTTGGGATTGCAATTTCTCATTAAATTTGGGCAGGGACACAAATCCAAATCATATCAATGTATCTTGTAAGATGGGTCTGATCAAAAGAAATTCTCTCAGTTTTTGTTTATTTTAGAATGTCTTTATTTTACCTCCATTTAAAAAATTAATAAACGTTATTTTCTAGGCAGTTTTAGGTTCACAGCAAAATTGAATGGACATTAGAGATAGTTCTCATATACTCCTGTGTCCCCAAATGCACAACTTCCCTCACTATTGACATTCTGCAATTTTAGTAGAGATGGGGTTTTGAGTGGTACATTTGTTACAACTGGTGAACCTACATTAACACATCATTATCACCCAAAGTCCATAGTTTGCATTACAGTTCACTCTTGGTGTTGTACATTCTATGGGTTTCGATAAATGTATAATGACATGTATTCACAATCGTAATAGCATCCAGAATAGTTTCACTGCCCTAAAAATCCTCTGTGTTCTGCCTATTTTTATCTATGTTTGAAAAATAGTTTTTCTAGACATAGGATTCCTTGCTGACATCATCATCATCATCATCATCATCATCATCATCATCATTATTGTTATTTTAGTTACATGGATAAGTTCTTTAGTGGTGATTTCTAAGATATTGGTGCACCTGTCATCTGAGCAGTATACGCTATACCCAATGTGTAATCTTTTATCCCTCAACCCACTCCCATTCTTCCCCTCAAGTCTGCAAAGTCCATTATATCATTCTTATGCCTTTGCGTCCTCATACCTTAGCTCCCACTTACAAGTGAAAGCATACAATATTTAGTTTTTCATTTCTGAGGTACTTCTCTTAGAATAATGATCTCCAGCTCCATTCAGGTTGCTGTGAATGCCATTATTTTGTTTGTTTTTATGGCTGAGTAGTATTCCATAGTACGTATATACACCACCTTTCATTATCCACTCATTTATTGATGGGCGTTTAGGCTGGTTTCATATTTTTACAATTGCAAATTAGTGCTGCTATAAACATGTGTGTGTAAATGACTTTTTCCTATAATAATGACTTATTTTCCTTTAGATAGATGCCCAACAGGGGGATTGCTGGGTCAAATGGTAGTTCCACTTTTAGTTCTTGAAGGACTCTCCATACTGTTTTCCATGGTGGTTGTAGTTTACATTCCCACCAGCAGTGTAAAAGTGTTCCCTTTTCACCACATCCATGTCAATATCTATTATTTTTTGATTTTTAAATTATGGCCATTTTTGCAGGAGCAAGGTGGTATCTCATTCTATCTAATTAAAAATGTTTTAATTCACATTTCCCTGGTAATTGGTGATGTTGGGCATTTTTTCATATGGTTGTTGGCCATATATATATCTTCCTTTGAGAATTGTCTATTGCCCACTTTTTGATGGGATTATTTTTTTTTTTTTTCTTGCTGATTTGTTTGAGTTTCTTGTAGATTCTGGATATTAGTCTTTCGTTGGATGCATAGTTTGTGAATATTTTCCCCACTCTGTGGGTTGTCTGTTTATTCTGCTGATTATTTATTTTGCCATGCAGAAGCTTTTTAGTTTAATTAGACCCCATCTATTTATTTTTGTTTTTGTTGCATTTGCTTTTGGATTCTTGGTCATGAACTCTTTGCCTAAGCCAATGTCTAGAATAGGTTTTCCAGGCTTGAGCCACCGCGCCCGGCGGATCACGAGGCCAGGAGATCGAGACTATCCTGGCTAACACAGTGAAACCCCGTCTCTACTAAAAAAAATACAAAAAACTAGCCGGGCGAGGTGGCGGGCGCCTGTAGTCCCAGCTACTCGGGAGGCTGAGGCAGGAGAATGACGTAAACCCGGGAGGCGGAGCTTGCAGTGAGCTGAGATCGCGCCACTGCACTCCAGCCCGGGCGACAGAGTGAGACTCCGTCTCAAAAAAAAAAAAAAAAAAAAAAAAAAAAAATAGAATAGGTTTTCCAATGTTATCATCTAGAATTTTTATGGTTTCAGGTCTCAGGTTTAATTCTTTGATCCATCTTGAGCTTATTTTTGTATAAAATGAGAATTAAGGATCCAGTTTTATTCTTCTACATGTGGCTTGCAAATTATCCCAGTACCGTTTGTTGAATGGGGTGTCTTTTCCTCGCTTTATGTTTTTGTTTGCTTTGTCAAATATCAGTTGGCTGTACATATTTGGCTTTATTTCTGGGTTCTCTATTCTGTTCCCAGTCTACATGGCTATTTTTATACCAGTATCATGCTGTTTTGGTAACTATAGCTTTGTAGTATAGTTTGAAGTCAGATAATGTGCTACCTCCAGATTTGTTCTTTTTGCTTAGTCTTGCTTTGGCTATGGCAGGCTCTCTTTTTTGTTTCCATATGAATTTTAGAGTTGTTTTTTTTCTAGTTCTGTGATGAATGATGATGGTATTTTGATGGGAATTGTATTCAGTCTGTAGATTGCTTTTGACAGTGTGGTCACCTTCACAATATTGATTCTACCCATCCATGAGCATGGGATGTGTTTCCATTTGTTTGTGTCATTGATGATTGCTTTCAGCAGTGTTTTGTAGTTCCCTTAGACATGATTTTTCTTTCAGCTCTTTGACTATGCCATCCCATTGCCTCCTGCCTTCATTGTTTCTGACAATAAATCAGTTGACAATCTCGGGTTTTCTTTGTACGTGATGATTCATTTTTTTTCTTGCTAATTTCAAGATTTTCTTCTTTGTCTTTGTATTTTAACATTGTGACTATGATTAACAGTGTTGATGGAGATCCTTGACTTTATCTTACTTGGACTTCATTGAGCTGCTTAGCTGTGTAGGTTAATGCTTTCCTTTAAATTTTGGAAATTTTTGGAAATATTTTTGTGAAAATTTTTTCCCCTCCTTTCCCCCCTGCTTTTAGTACTTCCATTTCACATATGTTGATGTGTTTAATAGTCTCCCATATTTCTTTTAGTCTTTTTATTTTTTGTCATGATTTTATTGCCTTTATTCACCAAATCACATAATTTATATCAATCAATCTTAAAGTGCATTGATTCTATTTTCTGTCAGCGTAAATCTATCGTTGAGCCCCTCTGATGATTTTTTCATTTCAGTTATTGTATTTTTGAACTCCAGAATTTCTATTTGGGTTTCAAGAAATAATTTATATTGGCATATATATATATATTATATATATATATATTAGACAGAGTCTTGCTCTGTTGCCAGGCAGGAGTGCAGTGGTGCAATCTCAGCTCATTGCAACCTTCATCTCCCAGGTTCAAGCACTTATCCTTCCTCAGACTCCCTAGTAGCTGGGACTACAGGCATACACCACCATGCCCAGCTAATTTTTGTATTTTTAACAGAGATGGGGTTTTACCATGTTGGCCAGGATGGTCTTGATCTCTTGACCTTGTGATCTGCCCACCTCAGCCTCCCAAAGTGCTGGGATTACAGACATGACCCACCACACCTGGGTGATATTTTCTATTTAGTGAGACATTGGCCTCTCATACCTTCCTTTAATCTTTAAGCATGCTTTCCTTTATATCTTTGAACATATTTATAATAGTTGTTTTGAAGTTCTTTATCTGCCAGTTCTAGCTTCTGGACCTTCTCAAAGAGAGTTTTTATTTCCTGTTTTCTTTCCTCCTATGTATGTGTCATGTTTTTCTCTTTCTTTGCATTTCTTATAATTTTTGTTGAAAATGGGACATTCAGATGTTACGTTGTAGCCACTCTGGATATTGATCTCTCCCCCAACCCGAATTGTTCTTGCTTACTTATTTGGCAACTTGGCTGGACTAGTTTAATGAAGTCCAGTTTTTCCACAATCTACAGAGTCTGATGCAATTCCTCAGGTGATGCCAGCTTGGGCATGCAATATAGTCTTTCTGTCCACTGGGGATTACTGTGGTTTCAAATGTAATATGTTTTACTGTCTCCTTTCCTGATCTTCTCATTAAGTTTCTGGTGGATCTCATTAAACTGACTATGTGATTGCTAGTTTTGACAACACCCTGGAACGTAAATTGCTTCATAGTCTGATCCAATTGAAGTAAGTCCCTTTAGAAAAGGCAAGATGTTGCCTGTTTTTGAGGCTTTCTCTGATTTCCCTCTGTGCTATATATGTTATAAAGCAGGAGCTAGAGAGAGGGGTGGAGAACTCTGCCTGTCCCATCTGGGTCCTCCCTATGGAGAAGGAGATGTGTGTCAGGGGTTGAGGAGAGAATGCTGAAAACTAGGGCCCATGCTGTTGCTATTCCTCAGTATAGATCTGCTGCTGCACAGAGTCCTGGAGAATGAGATGTGCTGGAATTCAAAGGTTGTTCCAAATCTGCTCACAATAGATCTCCAGCCCTGGGAATCTGGGAGTGATAGCAGTTGCCATTCATCTGCTGAGCCCACCAGAGCAGCTCTGCCACATTAGAGAGCTCAGTTGGAAATGAGGTTACTCTTTTCAACAGCTGCCCTGCCAGAATCCTCTCTACATAGTGGGAATTGAGGGTAAAGAAGTAGGTGCCACCCAGCGACCACCACCCACTTGAGACAGGCCTTCTGCAGCACGATTTTTAAAAAATGTGATCTGCCAAAGTTCACTATCTACCAAAACCTCCTTGAAGAGCTCTTCCTACCCAGGGAGCTAGGATTATGTGAACTGCCACTTGGTTGCTGGGCCCACTGGAACAGTTCTCCCAGGAGACAGCGCTGTAGGGAGATGGATACAGTCCCTAGATTGAATACCATTGAAAGAACATAAAGATAGATGTGTACCCACCCCCCGCTACACCTTTGTTCTGCTCTCTAATCTTTGCACATACCAGAGATTTCGTAAGTTCTGTGAGCACCTGTTTTTCTGCACGTACCAGAGATTTTGTTTTGCACATACCAGAGATTTTGTAAGTTCTGAGGCAAGGTCACAAGACGTGTTTAAGTAAGATAAACTCTTGCTGCCATAAACCTGCTCTCCCGCCTCAAAGGTTGAACCGAAATATCAGAAATGGCGGGAACCAATCATAGTTAGCCAAATCGCCTTGTTCAAACACTAGCCAATCATATATCTGATTTGTATAATAACTCTATGCCCACTTTTCTTAGACTATGTAACACTGCTCGGAGCTCAGTGGGGGAGCTCTCCTGCCCATCTCGTTTTGCGAGCAAGGGAGAGTTCCAGGTTCGAACCTGTAATAAAGATCCTTGCTGCTTAGCTTTGACTCTGGACTCTGGTGGTCTTCTTCGGGGAATAAACGGTCTGGGCATAACACCATCAGCTTCCACTGTTCTTACTGAGTTTCCACAGATTTTATAGAATTAATCCTTCTCAATTTATTATAAACTTTTTGCTCAATCTCCAGAGATTTTAAATGTTTACATTTGCTAATTTTGACCAGATAAGTAGATGTTTCTCAAGGAGTGGCTTTCCTGCATACCTCACACTACCATTCTGGAGGTCCTTCCCTGGGGTCTTTTGTTATGCAGCAATAAATAACTAATACAATGGCCAAGGAAGGATGTGTCATGTGTGATTTAAATTAAAGCAAGCAATCAGTTAAGTGGACAGCAGCGAGGGCATTTCAAGCAGGAAAAACAGAAAGTGCAAAAGTGTGGAAGGTAGAAGTACAGAGGAGGATCTGAGTTAGAGAAGTGATTCCGAGAGTGTGGTGCTTGCAAGAGCATCATCAGCATTACCTGGGAACTTCTTCATAATACAGATTCTTGAGCCCCACTCCAGACCTAATGAATCAGAATCTCTATGGGTGGAATGTAGCACTCTGGGTTGTAGCAACCTCTGTAGTTGTTTCAGAAGCAGTTAACATTGGAGAACCACTGAAGTAGAGTGTTTTTTTTTATCAGCTATAATAGTTGGGCTTCTAATATGCCCAACTTCTAAGTGATTTTCTAGTTTCTTTTTTAAGAAATGAGAGATAAAGAGCACATAAGTACTTTCTCTTAGTGAATGCTTTACGGCCTTATTAGAGAAAATCAGCCATGAGAAGCTGGTCATGCTGCAGCAGGTAGATGTTCCACTTTTGCGGGGAATAAGTCACCTCTGATTTTAGTCTGAATTTTATTAGTTCCAATGGTTTTAATGAACCACCCTACAGTTATTCTGCATATGGCCTAATTAGGGTATGCAGGGCCTTTGATCCTGTGTGTAGTTCATGATCAGTGGCAGAGGGAGGTGTGGATATTTAGCTTTAACACGATTTAAAAGGGAATATTTAACATTTGACTAAATCCAATTAACTGAAACAGTTAAAACTGTGCAGGACTTAAAGAGTAAAAAGAAGTTTGAACTGAAAGAAGTAAAAGCAACTCAGCTGTTAATCCAGCTGGGAGAATAGGCTCAGATAAAGTGAGTTGCAATGATCACAGATAATGCGATTTTCTCCCAAGGTCATGCTGCAGCTGGAAAATGCCATAACAACTCCCTCTTGAGTGACAAGAAACAGCAGCTGGCACAGGACTGATCCTGCTTCTTCAGACCCTCAATCAGAGTCTACAGTGGGAGCTTAAACTTTACAAATCTCCTCCCTCTCAACCTAATTAAACTAAAGAGTTTCTGCACAGCTAAAGAAACTATTGGGCGTAAACAGACAACCCACAAAATGGGAGAAAATATTCAAAAACTATGCATCCAATGAAGGTCTAATATCCAGAATCTATAAGGAACTTAATGGAATGAGCAAAAAACAAATAACTCCATTAAGAACTGGGCAAAAGACATGAACAGACACTTCTCAAAAGAAGACATACAAGTGGCCAATAAACATCTGAGAAAATGCTCAACATCTGAATCAGAAAAATGCAAATTAAAACCACAATGAGACACCATCTCACACCAGTCAGAATGGCTATTATAAAAAGTCAAAAAACAACAGATGCTAGTGAAGCTGTGGAGAAAAGGGAACACTTACAAATTGTTGATGAGAATGTACATTAGGACAGCAACTGTGGAAAGCAGTTTGGAGATTTTTTAAAGAACTAAAAACAGCTATCATTCAGCCCAGCAATCTCATTACTGGGTATATATCCTAAAGAAAACAAATCATTCTACCAAAAAGACACATGCACTCACATGTTCATTGCTGTGCTATTCACAATAACAAAAACGTGAAATCAACCTAGGTGTCCATTAAGGGTGGACTGGATAAAAAGAAAATGTATGTATGCCCCATGGAATACTATGCAGCCATAAAAAAGAATGAAATCATGTCCTTTGCAGCAACATGGATGTAGTTGGAGACCATTATCCTAAGCAATTTAATGCAGGAACAGAAACGAAATGTCACATGTTCTCACTTATAAGTGGGAGATAAACATCGGGTATACATGGATATAAAGATGGTAACAATAGAAACCGAGGA
The DNA here is from genome assembly GCF_003255815.1 of Theropithecus gelada. NCBI lineage: Eukaryota > Metazoa > Chordata > Mammalia > Primates > Cercopithecidae > Theropithecus > Theropithecus gelada. The sequence goes on from NC_037681.1 coordinate 16,368,861, forward strand.
CTACTAGAAGAGGGAAGTGGGGACAAGGGTTGAAAAAACTAACTATTGGGAACAGTGCTCAATAACTGGGTGAGTGAATCATTTGTACCCTAAACCTCAGCATCATGCAGTGTACCCATGTAACAAACTTGCACATATATCCCTGAATTGAAAATAAAAGTAGGAAAAAGCAAACAAACAAATCTTCTCTCTCTTACCAAGCAGCAATTTTCTGGCTCTTCCAGAGTGCCCACTCGCACTGCATTAAACCGAAAAATATTGTTTTTTTGGACTACAGGCTCATCCCTAAATGGCCTTTGTCTGCTTAAACTTTAGCAGAAGGAAAATGACCCCTTTGTCCTGTATTTGAAGAAGGGATTAGTGGTGATGTTTTTTGTTAGTATGTTTGTTTTTAATATATTTATTTGACTTGATTACCAATTTTAGATCCCAGGTCACAGAAAGGAACCCACAGGACTTGATTCTTGGTGCAGCCATTTGTGAGCTATGGAAGCATATTGTCAAACCATTTCTAACTGTGGCAGATGACTCTCAGCTCTGTTCTAAAGACTAAATTTTCAATGATTGGTTCTTATTTCATTTCTTTTTTTTTTTTTTTTTTTTTTGAGACAGAGTCTCGCTCTGTCGCCCAGGCTGGAGTGCAGTGGCCGGATCTCAGCTCGCTGCAAGCTCCGCCTCCCGGGTTTACGCCATTCTCCTGCCTCAGCCTCCCGAGTAGCTGGGACTACAGGCGCCCGCCACCTCGCCCGGCTAGTTTTTTTTTGTATTTTTAGTAGAGACGGGGTTTCACTGTGTTAGCCAGGATGGTCTCCATCTCCTGACCTCGTGATCCGCCCGTCTCGGCCTCCCAAAGTGCTGGGATTACAGGCTTGAGCCACCGCGCCCGGCCTGTTATTTCATTTTAAATAAGTCCTACCTCCACCTCCCCACGTCATTAGGTATTTTCTTGTAACAATCCCAACAAAGACCAGATATTCTCAGCCATGAATCAAGCACACTAATCTTTCATTTAATCAAATGACCATCTCCAAAATTATTAATAATACTAATATTCTGCACCTGAGGAACTTGCACAGATACTTAAGGCAAACTATTGTTAAGAGCTTTGTGACTTGATTAATCCATCTGTCTGAATTATTAAGCTAGTATATTACTTCAGTACTCGAATGTGGACTAGGCACTCATTTTCACACGTTCATCTATTCATCCATTCGCTCAAACATTTATCAAGAATTTTCTCTCAGGTGAACACTGTTCTAAGTCCTCAGAACTTAAAGATGAATTAGATGCAACCCCTGTCTTCAAGGCTTACCCTGAGGTTGGGAAGACAACCAGTGGGTACCAGAATGAAGTGGGGAAAAGCTCTGTTGCGGAAGTCAAGAAGTCCAAGGCCATAGTGTCAGAGGTGTATCCCCAGGTCATGGAGACTAACCTGGATGGCACAGGCCATGAAGAGAGGCAGACCATGAACAAATTGCCACATCACTTAAGAGAAGAGGGAGTACAGCCAGGATGGCTGTAGATGACAGAACTGAGGGGATGTAGGATGGATTAACCAGAAGAAATGAGCCCCCAAGAAGTGGACATTTAGGGGAGGATGAAGGATACTTAGTCTGGAAATACTTAAGGCAGTGAGGAAGATCTCCCTTCAAGGTGTGCTGGAGACTGGGCAGCCTCTCCAACCCCATCTCCTTCCCGGGGAAGTTCTCAGGGAATAGAAAGGAAATGAGATGCAGTGTCCAGAGATGAGACTGCAGATGAAGAGAGACTTCCTCCTGGTCTGAGGGTGGTGGGGGAGAGGGAGGCAGTGGGAGAGTGGATAGAGGATTCCAGGGCAGTACAGTGCTAATCTCCTCTTCAGTGCAGGCCACAGCAGCTGGCAGCGTGTGCAATGACCATGTACATGGGCACTGCACAGGTCCATGGGGTGGGTCTGTTTCGAGGAATCCCAGTGACTCAGGTGCTAGGCTGTGCTGTCAGCCTGAGCTCGCAGTAGTGCTTGGCTGGGTGGAGTGCTGAGTCTGCCACAGGCAAGGCCTTGGAAGATCAGATGCTCTGCCTGAAGCCCTGAGGTGGCCCTGAAACCCTGCAGTGTTCCAGCTGCCCTGACAGGGATGTGACCTGTATAAGACCTCAGCCTCTTCCTTAGTGTCCATCCAAGCCATTCTCCTGTTTGGCAGCAATTCAGAGGGCCTCATAGAAATTCAATTTGTAGTTATTAATTGAGTACCTACTATGTGTTGAGCATGTGTTAAGAACTCTGTGCGCTGCACTGACCTAAAACGTTGGGATTCCTGCCCTCATGGTGTTGAAATGTGTGGAAATGAAGACAAACATTAGATCAGAAATTATAAGAGTAGTAGGGAGGCAAGAGTAAATTCCAGGTTACCAGAGGAGAACGTCCAGGGAAATCAACCTTGTGTGGGTCCACAGAGCCCTTGCTGAGAATCTCCTCCTCACTAAGCTAGAGTAGAGAAGCACAGCCCCAGCACCATGGCCCCCCTCCCCATGGTGGAAGGGGGAAGAACAGTTCATTTGTAATTGAGTCACTCACATACTCAGGATAAAAAATAATTTCTTTTCTTTTTTTTTTTTTGAGACAGAGTCTCGCTCTGTCACCCAGTCTGGAGTGCAGTGGCATGATCTTGGCTCACTGCAACCTCCACCTCCTGAGTTCAAGCAATTCTCCTGTCTCAGCCTCCCAAGTAGCTGGGATGACAGGTATGTGCCACCATGCCTGGCTAATTTTTGTATTTTTAGTAGAGACAGGTTTCACCATGTTGGCCAGGTTGGTCTTGAACTCCTGATCTCAGGTGATCCACCCGCCTCGGCCTCCCAAAGTGCTGGGATTACAGGTGTGAGACACCATGCCCAGCCCCCAAATAATTTCAAAACAGTTCTTTACTGAAGGTTCCGGTCACTCCTTCTTACCCTTTCGGAGAATAGTCACAAGAATGTTCAGAAATGGAATCTCTTGACCGCTCAGCTTGTCTTCCCTCTCCTAGGACCTCTTCAGCAGACACAGCACTTCACTTCAGCTTCCCGGGGCAGCTCCACATCTCCAACTCTTCTTACAGTCACCGGGCCATGAACCCATCTGCTTTAGACCCTCTCTCTTCCTCTTCTGAGCAGCCTGGTCTGCAGAATCCTGGTCCTCTCCCTATTCTGTGGTTTTAATAGACAGTCATTCGGTTCCATCAGATTCTACTCAGATGAGGTGGGGAGGGGAGCACTGTGCATCTTGCTGGTAGAGCACCCACCAGCCCCTTGACAAGCTTTTGTACTATCCACATGCTCCTCCCAGCATATCACAAGATTGTTTCTATGCTAAAAGGATCCTTTCCCCTCTTCAATGTTGAGATCCGTGTTAGCCACCTGGAAACCCACCAAGACCGTTTCTCTTCTTCCAAATCTAAGGCAACAGGGTTGTAGTTGGACATGGCCACCCAGTTCAGACACTTCCTGAGTGTGGCCCTATTGCTGATTTATCTCCATGGGAGGGAAGTAATGTTTGCCCTTTCCAGGCCTGGGCCTTCAGTCATTCTGCATGCATGTCACCAAGCTGGAGCATAGACTGGTGGAGACCCAGCCTTCATGATACAGGGGCAGAGTGGGGCAATGGTTTCCAGGGCCCTGCTCTTCTGAATGGCTTAAAGAATAGAGCTGCTCCACCGATCTGGGTCATCTACATACAGACTGTAAGCTAGAGAGAAACAGTTATTTGCTTGTTAACCCACAATATTATTGGATCTTTTGTTCTGGATAATACAAATCTCATTACCAAAATGTCTCTGTTTTCTAGTGGAGTGAGAGTGTAACAGAAACTACCACCCCATCTTGAGAAACAATTATTCTTCTTTGTTTTTCTTTTTTTTTTTCCCCACTTCATTTTATGAATAGCTAAGCTATGAATATGCTCTGCTTAAAGAACTCTAAAAACTGGCCTTGAAAAACTAAGCACAGAATTAAGGTTGCAGACTATCGCACCTTGGGAAGAATGCCAAGCAGTTAATATGTATTGCTGTTGCAATCAAGCTGGTGCCACCCAGACCAGCAGATGGTTCATCGCTCAAGATGGTCATCGAGACTAGATATACTGACCCACATATAGTCAACCCATGCACAGAGCTTCTCCATATCCTCCCTCCCAGAAAAGCCCTCTGGCCAGCTTGAGAAACTTGAGATGGTCTTTGTGATACTAGCCTACCATCTCTTTAGGTTGTCAGCTCCCGAATAAACCTGCTTTTCCTCTCACCAACTCTTGACTCCTGAGTTTGCCTTTTGAGTGGCGAGTGGCCAGACCTGGGTTCAGTTACAAGAGGGGACCCTATCCCCTGATAAAAAGGTACACTTTACAATCCTGTCCACCATGTAAGTGCCAATCAAAGGTAAAATTACTGTCCTGTAGCTCTCCTTCTCACAAACACTTTTCACTCTTCTTCACCTGCTTAAGGTCCTGGTTACAAATGGGAGTGCTTCCCTCAGTCACCTCCCCTTCTGAGACTACAGCCACATGGTCTACCAGCTGGCTGCCCGGTGCCCCAGCATCTGCATTGCTACCATGTGCTGAAATCTTCCTCCCCTGAGCTTTGCTTTATTAGAACAATTTCCTAAGTTCCATTTCACCAACATCAAGAAGACAGAGATGAACTATCTAAATAAAATAACTCCTGCCATCTTTTCCTTCAGTTCCTATTGATTGTGACTTAATCTCTTGAGGCAAGTTGATGGGCTTAATATTAAACTGAAATACCAAGGGTTAGCAAAGGAATCAGAGAATTGAGTACAAATAAAATTGTCCACAAGTGGAATTTTCCCAACTCTCCAAAGGGGTTGGCTTAAAGCATGTCAGCCAGGATTAAACCCAGGCATTCTGACTCCAGAGCCTTAGGTCACATACAGATGAGTTGCACAGCAGGAATGGGAGGGAGCAAAAGGTCCACTCTTGTGCCCTGTGCCACACAGCTCCTGAAAAATTGTGTATTAACTGCATTGGTATGAATATAATTCTATACATTGTCTTTGAGCTGCTTTCAGAAGGGATCCTCAGTCTATAGGGAGATTCAGAGGAGGTAGAAACTGCCCCCAAACAAGGTGCCTCTGAAAATTCATGTTAAGGCTGCTTCAAGGCCAGTCTTAGTTTTGGAATGAGAGAGGTTCTCTGGGGTGTGATATTTGGGGCAAGGAGTGGCCAAGGCCTATACCTCAAAACATCTCTTCCAAGAGATGTGCCTACATTCCCTAAAGTCAAGAAATGTTGCTTTGATGTACTTAAGAGCCCAGGGGTACCCTGTTAAAATACAATTTCTAGAATGAAGTATTAAACAATACATTTTTGAATAAATAGAAATAAGAAAATTGATCACTAGAGGTCATTTTGGTTCCTGGGAACAGTCCCACTGTTTTTTTGTGTCTGAAGACAAAGCGAAGGCCCCATGAAGCTGTGAGCTCCTGCCCCAGAGATGCTGAAGAAGAACACGGATAACCCCCACCAGAACAGGGGGCCCCATCTGCTCTGGCCATGGGTTTGGATTTACAAAGTCCTTCAATGTCTCCAAGATCTCTTCTTCTGAGTCTGGGGATAACAGGGAGAAGAGTACCCACTCACCCGCGATAAGCTATTGGGCTTTACTCGGGACTGGCTTGGGTGAGAGCACAGCCTACACTTTATGCAGTTCCGTTATCCCAGGCAAGGATCTGTGGTTTAAAATATAGGTTTTATTAGTATTCAGATATGGTGAGGCTAACACATCAGGAGACAATTGCCATTGAAAAGATTGTTATACTCACAGTTCCCAAGAGGAAGGGGCCCACCAAGCCACACCGGGGGGTAGAGGGGACTTGGGGAAGTCCTAGGGTCAGTTGGGAGGCAGAATTAGTGAGAGGAAAACATGGCCAAGAGCCTTTATTGCGGTTTTCATGGGAAGGAGCAAGCCGGCCAGTTTAAGAGGGCTTGGCATTGACTAGTTTAAATAACTTCAGCAAATTCAGGGCCATAGAGGCCATCCCTAGTTGTCTGGCACCTGGCCCTGGGTGAGAGCCTTATAGAGAAGGTGGTTGGGGGTATGGGCTCTGGATTGGCTGGTGTGCATTTGAAAGGCACATTTATAAGCAAGGTGCTTGCCATTTCCAGGGATTAGTGTGGGAGAGGCAGTCTCTCCAGGGTCAGCAAGTCACTGAGATAGCAAAGCATCAAAAATACAGAGTAAAAATAAGTGATTAATACACTTTGTATCTGGCAGGCATTCAAATATTGAAAGAATGAATGAATGAATACGTGTTTGCACAAGTGAGATACTGAGTGGACCTATTTGAAAAGAGAGAGTGGAAGAATGGGCCCAGGATGTGAGGGACTGCAGAGGACACTTGGAACAGGGGCCAGCAAAAGGGCTCTGAGCTCCAGAGAGGAACAATGAAGAGTAATCCTAAGGATGCAGCTTGAGCTGTGGCCCCCAAAAGATATGTCCACAACCTAATCCATGGAATCTGTGAATGGACCTTATGTGAGAAAAACATCTTTACAAAGGTGATTAAGTGAGAGACCTGAAGATGATGACATCCTAGATCAGGCCAGAGCCTAAATCCAATGATGAGTGTCTTTATAATGACGAGGGTCTTTATAAGAGATGTGAAAGGGAGAAGACACAGACAACAGACACAGAGGGAAGGCCACGGGAGGGCAAGGCAGAGACTGGAGTGATGCTGCCACGAGTCAAGAGGAGCACCTGGAACCACCAGAGGTACAGAGGCAAGGACAGACTTTCCCTCGATGTTTTTGAGGAAGTGTGGCCCTGCCAACACCTTGATTTTGGACTCCTGGGCTCCAGAACTGTAAGAGAATAAATCGCTTTTGTTTTAGGCTACCAAGTCTTGTTTATTTGTTATGACAGTATTATAAAACTATTAAATAATACAGGATAGTAATATTACAGTGGAAAAAGCAACTAGGCTTTTAAACAAACTAGTCCTCACAAAGTCCATGTGAAGAAGTTACTATGATTATTTATTTATCTATTTATTTATTTATTTAATTTTTTTTTTTTTTGAGACAGAGTCTCGCTTTGTTGCCCAGGCTGGAGTGCAGTGGCCGGATCTCAGCTCACTGCAAGCTCCGCCTCCCGGGTTTACGCCATTCTCCTGCCTCAGCCTCCCGAGTAGCTGGGACTACAGGCGCCCATCACCTCGCCCGGCTAGTTTTTTTGTATTTTTTAGTAGAGACGGGGTTTCACCGGGTTAGCCAGGGTGGTTTCGATCTCCTGACCTCATGATCCGCCCGTCTCGGCCTCCCAAAGTGCTGGGATTACAGGCTTGAGCCACCGCGCCCGGCCAAGAAGTTACTATGATTACCATACCAACATCATTTTACCATGGAGGAAACTGAGGCACAGGAATGGGAAGTGACCTGTCCAAGGTCACCCAGCTAAAAGTAGAGGAGTCAGTATCTGAAGCCATCCCACCTATCCCAATCCCATCCCTCAATCTTCAATAATAACAAGATAGCTAAGCTATGCTAAACCAATGCCAAAGATGGTGAATTTTAAAAATATGTCCTATTATTAAAAACACATATACCCAGTCCTCCCACCCCCCAAGACTTTCCAATAGGAAAGGAAAATAAAGTGTCAGTATGAGTGGAAAACACAGTGTTTCTTCTGCCCTCATACCCAGTGCCTGTGGGGTTTTCCCCCAAGCAAGCAATCAATTCTGCAGCAGATATCAGCTGGTGCCCTCCAATTCAATTCCAACACTATCTACCTGGAGATGGCATCAGATCCCACAGGTTCAGGGCTCAGTCCCCAAGACTGTGCCCCACTTCCAACGTCAGTCACAAGCCCCAGGTTATTTTACCTGTGCTTCTGGCCAACAGGCTATGAATTGGGGCTCCCATGACCACCTCCTTAAGTTCGACTAATTTGCTAGAGTGGCTCATAGAACTCAGGGCAACACATTTACTAGTTTATTATAAAAGGTATTACTAAGGATACAGATGAAGAAATACCACCCTGCAGCAACCTCCATGTGTCCAGCCATCTAAAAGCCATCTAAAACCCTGTCCTTTTGGGTTTCTATGGAAGCTTAGGGTTACATAGTGTCCTCCTTAAATAATGAGATTCAGAAAATATGATTAAATACAGAGTTTATTCTGTTTGAGCTCAAAGCTTGAGAATAGCCACCTGGAAATGCCAACACCAAGCTAATAGAATCAGCATTCTGAAGTGGAGAGGTTTGAGGGTTGTTGATATCGGCAAGGTTTCAGGACGTTCAGTAGGATTTTAACACTGTCCGTACAAGGTTAGTGCATAGTTAAGGCAACTGGACGGGTGATAGGCTGTGTTCTTTTTCGGGATGGGTATTTAACATTCCACATTGTGGGTGTAATAGTCATGGGGTCTTCTGTGTCATCTGGTCTGAGTTGAGTGCAAGGCAATAAAGGAAGAAGTTAATATCTAACAAAGGTCAGTAATTAAGAGCGGAGGGGTCTTATCTCTGGTGCAATTCAGTCTTTCTTAGTCATTTTACAGATTACAGAACAAAAAATAAGGAAGAGAGTTCATTTATAGTTGGAGAAGCCATAGTGGCAGGTGCATGTTACACGACTGAGGCCACACAGTCACATCTCTCTCAAGGCTCAAATCAGTTAACGTTCCAGTAGCCTTAAGTCTGAATTGTTTAATTTCACAATAGGCACGACTGATTAAAACATTGGCCACCGGTGACCAACTCAACTTTCAGTGCCTCTTCTCCCTGGAGACTGGAGTTGGGCTGAAAGTCCCAATCCTCTAGTCCTGCCTTGGTCTTCCTGGTGACCAGCCCCACCCCAAAGCTACCTAGAGGCTGCCAGCCACTGCCAATCATCAGTATACAAAGAGACACTGAACGTTTTGAAATTTTCAAGAATTTTAGAACTTGTATGTCAAGAAATATGGACAAAGACCAAACATATATTTCACAATATCACACAATGCTACTTTACTTTTATGAAGCTGAATATCTAGTGAATATAGAGCAAGAGAAATATCTTTAAATACTGTTCGTGGAAAGAAATTTGATATTTGTTCAACATAATCCCTGGATGGCCTCATCAGATCCAGCTTTCTTTCACCACTGAATCCTAAAAAAGAAAAGAAAAATGTACCGCTCAGGTGAAATCGTTCTCAGAATCAAGACAAAGCCCATGGGCAGGTTATTATGTAACATATTTCACAATTAGACCTCAGTTTGACATGTCATAAAGGCCCAGGTTGCTTTTCCCACAATCAGTACTTATAAGATTTGTTTTTGCTGTATCTCAGGCCATTAGGTTGGTGTAAGCACTATGGCCTCAGGGAACATCTTCGCCTTGTGTTTGCTGGGTAGTGCCATTTCCCAGCAGGGCGACAGCTTTCTCAGACACCTTGGACTGCTGGGACCCTGACCGCTGGCCCTTGCTGGCAGCATCCATAGGACAGCAGCCTCATATCCTTGGGACCACATCCTCATGAGAGACAGAGGAGGGCCGGAGCTGCCCTTGAGCATTCACTTCCTCTTCCACAGGGCTGAAGGCCAAGGAATCGCTCCAAATTAAAACTCTGGATCTCAGAGCACCATTGGAAGGGGGAAACAGCGTTGCCTGGCCATACTTAGAAATGCTCTCAGTGTAGGGAGCCTGGTAGCTTCCAGAACTCCTTGGTGCACCACCCAAGCATGACAGGGTGGTGTTTTCTTATCAAGGGGGCCAGGTGAGAAGTCACGGAGGGCCCAGCTGGGCTGCAATGAGCCTACATCCCCATCACAGTGACAGCTGGAGACCACATGCCTCTGAAGAGCTGGGCATGGAAGTGAAGGCTACAGTATTGCCCAGACAGCCTGTATCTGCTAGGCTGGGGTGGGGATCTCTGTGGTCCTGTGTGCAGGAAAAGGGAAGGGGCAGAGTCCTTGGGGGTTATGCAGGGTGCTCCTTTCTTAAACAATGGTCCCCCCCCATGACTGCCTCTCACTCTCTCCAGTCAGACACATAAAATTTGCTTGAAAGAGAAAAACTGTGATGAAGCTGACCTTGGACTACCTACTGGGCCTCATCTTCAGTGTTTCTTCCATTCCTGGGCTGGAAAAAAAGGAGCAACTTATGGATACTGAGACACAACTTTCTGCAGCCTTATCTTGATTTGGCTCTTCTCTCTATTGAACCCTAAGGCCTCATTCTTCTAACAGGGATTTCACTGCCTTCCATGGGGACTCACCTGGGAAGCTCTCGCCCTGGGCTAGCACCAGTCTGGAGGTCCTCTGGGACAGTGCTTCAGGAACCTCGCTGCTCCTAGGATCCCAACACTGTCACTTACCCATCATCCCACCCTTTAGCCTTTGCTTATGTGGTGGGAGGTTCCACAAACCATCCAGCACAGGACTGCCCAGTCTGGAGACGTCATGGAGATGGACTGTTCTCAAAGCACTTTCCAGGAAACGAGTAGGTCCTACAGACCCATGGGAGTGAGACAGGGGTGGGAAACAGCTCCACAGTCCCTATGTTCGGGAAACAAATGCTTAAGCCAAGAGACACAGGTTGTGTTCTGTAGGACTTCCTACAGCCTGCGATGGGCCAGTGTGTATTGTGAGTCTTTGTGAATGTCGGGTGCAGTGTTTTCCAATCTTTTCTGACTTTTGCAGAGTACCTTTTGGCGCCAGTGAATCACAGAATGCAGTTTCTGGGGGCATGGATCTAGTCTGATTTGCTCATTTTTCTATGCAGATACTGAGAATCTCAAGGGTGGAGCACAGCTAGTGAATGGCCGATTAAAATCTAAAAGATAACTCTTCGACCCTGTGACCCTTGCAAGAGTTTCTGTTACCCAGGAAGGAGGAGAGGATGGTGCCTAAGCTCCTCCTGCCATGTGTTTCTGGGGCCATGAATGCTGGACCCTAACGCTCTAAAACATAGGCTCAGATTCTCGTCTAGCCTGTGTCTGTCTGTCATCAGAACTCCCTTACGCCTACTCTGGTGCTCTCAGCCTCTCTCCTGTTGGACCCTTGCCTTTACAAGCTTGTAGGAGGAGATTTTGATTGGAGTGATACCCAGTGAAGGGTGAGAGATTCCCCATAATTATCCACCAGTTCACCAAGGGGTCCTGGCTCTGCTGTTTGCAGTCACTCCATGATTGGGATGGCTGCAGTGAATCGAGGTGAGAAAGCAAAAGTGAGAAAACATGCTATACCCTGAAAAGGAAAAAGGGTCGTCCCCAGGTGGCAGCGTGATCCTGCAACATAAAAACATAAGCCATTATGCAACCATGTTGCATTACAAGTTCTTCAAAAAATGTCAATAGGGACAGTTTTCAAAAAAGGGTGGTCCCAGACCAGTGGCACCAACAACCTCTGGGAAATTGTAAGAAACACAAACTCTTTGCCCCAATCCAGACCCACTGAATCTTTGGGGGCAATCTGAATTTTAGCCAGGTGACTCTGATGCATGGCCACGTTTGAGAACCCCCAGTGTTTGGGGTTTGTGCTCTGGCAGTGCCTCTGTTGGAGTCTGTACAATGGCATGTGGGCTCCTGAGCGAGAGAAAGCAAGACCTCAGGAGCAGCTGGCTCCACATGACTCATCTGTGGGGCTGGAGGTGAAATCTGAATAGCCAGAGGCATTGCCCCATGTTCCTGTCTGCCCCCAGGGAGACCTGAACTTAATTGCTCAGCCACAAAAGATTCTCAGGGTCCTTTTGAGACTAGCTCTGCCCAGAAGTGGTCTGGAGGGACTGCAGGGTGGCTGGCTCCAAGGACTTCCCCACCCTTCTCAGGTAGGGCTTTCTTTGGGGGTTACAGTCTCCAAGGCTCTTGTGTACCTTCTTAGTGAAGTCCACTGCAGCAGTCCCCGAACCCTGCAAGGAAATGAGGCGCGGGTAAATCCAACAGGAACCACATCATGACCTTGCAGTGGTCTTGCAGTGATCCTGCCGTCCCTGGCTTCCCTCTAAGGTAGTCAGAAGTCTGGCGCAAAAGAGGAGGTGGAGAGCAGGGCAAATGGTGGGATCACTGCCGTGATCTTCTCTAGCAAGCTCCTGCTCAAGAAGGCAAGCTTGTCGTCTTGGCTGAGTTACCATCTGTTTCCAAGTAAGTTAAATTTGCTTGCTCTTCCTAACAGCGCCAACTTTGAAACGGGCACATTGCAAAGCCTAGGACACTTTTTTTTTTTTTTTTTTTTGAGACGGAGTCTCGCTGTGTCGCCCAGGCTGGGGTGCAGTGGCGCAATCTCGGCTCACTGCAAGCTCCGCCTCCCGGGTTCACACCATTCTCCCGCCTCAGCCTCCGAGTAGCTGGGACTACAGGTGCCCGCCACCACGCCCGGCTAGTTTTTTGTCTTTTTGGTAGAGACGGGGTTTCACCATGTTAGCCAGGATGGTCTCGATCTCCTGATCTCGTGATCCGCCCGCCTCGGCCTCCCAAAGTGCTGGGATTACAGGCGTGAGCCCTTAGGACACTTTTAAAGGATTAGCCATTTTGGCTTCTTCAGCTTGTTCATTGCCTGTGAACCTGGTGTAAGAATGGAATCAGATTGGACCTGGAGGCTTGCGGTTAGCAGGGGGTCGGACAAACTGCTGCTGGTGCCCAGGATGGCCAACCAGTTTTCCAGGCACTTGGGGCCCTGGGATTTTCAGAGCTAAAACTAGGAAAGTCCTGGACAAACTGGGATGAGCTGATCGCCCCATCTGGGCAGGGTGTTCAACATAAATTTTCTCTCTTGCTATTTGTTTATTTATTTTTGCTACCATGAAACAAAACTTTGATTACCATTGAACAGGTTCAGCTGGTAATTTCTAAATTAAAAAATAAAAACTAAAGAAGAAAGCTCTGAGAAATGGACAATGGGCAGGTAGGGCCATGGGAAGCAGAAGATATCCCCAGGGCAAGTTTCGTGTCAGGGGAAGAGACAGGGGAACTGAAAAAAAGTACAAAACCGAGACACAACTTCGGGATGAAAGGAGCCGAAGAGGAGAGGGATGGAAGCAGGCTGGGCCATGGGATCTCTCCCCGGGTCCTTCAAGCCACCTCATGGGGTTTCAGTGGAGGAAACTGAGGCCCAGGGAGGTCAAAGGATCAGCAGTTCTGCTCAGCACTCCCTGCCAAGGTGGAGATTGAAATTTGAGGAGAGAATGACAGCGAGCCCCAAGGTGACAGCACGCTTTCACCATGATTCAGGGAACTGTGAGTGGCATAAAACTATGGTGGAAGAATAAAAGCACGTACTCGCTGCAGAAATCTCTTCATCCGTCTGTTGGCGAGCTTGGCAGCCAGATGCATAAGAGGATGCACTGGAGGAAACTGCAACAGAGAGACGCGGAGAGGGTCAGACAGGGGACATCCACAGAGGGGTATTTTGAGAGCCCAGGGCGATGCGCATTCCTTTCTCCTCACTTCCCTTACAAATGGGTTTAATTTTCAGAGTAAAATCCATTTTCGAGCGGAAGCCTGGAATTTTATGGTTTCAATAAAGAGCCGCTTGCCTTGAGAACAGGTTTCAATTCCAACACAACCCTTAAAAATATTCCCTTAAGGTAAATCGGACTTTTCTCTGCATTAACCCTCAGCACTCTGTGCTCCTGGAGCGGAGCACCTTGTCCTAGAAGCAACTCCACATGTATTCTTACTCTCTCCCCAGGGGTGCCCTCCTCATCCAAGAGAAAAGGTGGAGGGCAGCCCCTGTAACCCTCCCCAGGTACTTCTGGTTTCCTGATCTTGTCTGTGACTGCCGTGCACACCCAGGTGTACACACCTGTCCTCATCTAGTCCTCATGAATCCTCCCTGTGTGCTTTGGTTTAGAGTAAAACTTGATTCACGTTACAGTTTTTTTTTTTTTTCCCCCTTTCCATTGTTCTTCCTCCTTTCGTGGTGCCCTTGTTGGTTTTGATAATATCCACCTCCTTGGCCGGGTGCAGTGGGAGGCCAAGCACTTTGGGAGGCCAAGGTGGGTGGATCACCTGAGGTCAGGAGTTCGAGACCAACCTGGCCAACATGGTGAAACCCCATCTTTACTAAAAATACAAAATTAGCCAGACGTGGTGGCGCGTGCTTGTAGTCCCAGCTACTTGGGAGGCTAAGGCAAGAGATCATGGCTTGAAGCCGGGAGGTAGAGGTTGCAGTGAGCCGAGATCATGTCACTGCACTGTAGCCTGGGCAACAGGAGCGAAACTCCATCTAAAAAAAATCCCCCTCCTTACCTGAGCCCTATTCCTACATCTGTAATACTGATTGATTCTTAGGGGAAACATTTTTTTCCTGGTTATTTGCTTTTTTAAGGATCCTTTTAAGACGTGGAGAGCCTTGAATATATAAGTAAGAGACTTTCTAGTGGTAGAGTTTTACTTGCTATGACTGGGTTTAAAAGTTATATTCTGGCTGAGCATGGTGGCTCACCCCTGTAATCCCAGCACTTTGGGAGGCTGAGGCGGGCGAATCACCTGAGGTCAGGAGTTTGAGACCAGCCTGGCCAACATGGTGAAACCCCGTCTCTACTAAAAATACAAACATTAGCCAGGCATGGTGGTGCATGCCTGTAATCCCAGCTACTTGGGAGGCTGAGACAGGAGAATCGCTTGAACCCCAGAGGTGGAGGTTACAGTAACCTGAGATTGCACCACTGCACTCCAGCCTGGGTGACAAAGCAAGACTCTGTCTCAAATATATATATATATACACACACACACACTCACACACACACACACACATATATATTCTATGGCCTCTCCAATATTCCTCAAATCATACCCCATAGAAATTCACCTACATAAGCTGCTCCCGAGGGTAACTCAAATCTGTAGGAAGAAAGTTAGAGGCGATGGTTACTATTCCCATTGCACATACACATCACGACAGCCACGGAAGATGTTCATCCATGTATCACTACTGGGGGATGGTACCACACACATCACAAAGCACAAATTTAAAAACAGATAGTAAGAACAATGTAAACAGAACACAGTGTTTACCAGGCTCTTCCTGTACCTCTGTTTAAGTGCATACTAAAAAGTTACTTCCTACTTATTTTTCCTTTTCTATAATTTATTCTCTACCTTCTCAGATAAGTTGGCCACCTACCACCCCCCACCCCAGAGGGAGAAAGGGAATCCCTGCAGTCCCAGGGAAAAGCCCCTGGGAAGCTACTACGCAGAGGATGTCCAGAGGCCCCAGCTTTTCTATTTGTCTGCACATATTAAGAAGGGACGGACGACATGCAGGGGAGAGCCACTTTTACAGAAGGATGATTATGATAAAATACTGACCCCAGTTTTAACTGGATGTGTTGCCTCCTGAGTTCTGGAGTAGTGAAACAAAAACTAAATAAGAAAAGAAAGTGATATTAGTATTGAGTGTCACTTGCTCTAAACATGGAAGCTGCATGCCCTTGTGCTGGGCTGGGCGATACTCACCCTTTTGTATATGTCTTGATTATCCTGGAAAGAGAATTGTGAGGGTAAGTTAGGTGAAATTTTACAGCGGCAGGCAACTGATAACGTTTTCTGTCAGGTACACCATGAACCTTACTGGATTTACCTGAATATTATGATACGTTGGCAATCGGAAAAGAAATTCCTCTATTACGCAAATTTAATGAGACTCTAGTTGATGCAGGATCTTACAATAAAGAAAACTGCCAGCAATACATCATCATGTGAAAATATCTCATTTCATCTTTTCAGTTTGCAGGGGCTGAGGAGGAGAGACCTACTCTCTGATGCATAGAAGAAAATAACCGTCTGACTATGGGTGGAATAAACTATTACAGTTTTTGATTTGCTGCAGAGTGTATCCTGGTATTCAGTTTTTATAGTTCATATTGACCGAGCTGCTTTTTCTCCAAAAGCTTTCTACATGAATTTTTGCTCACCTTTCAGAAAGTCCAACTCTCCATTTCTAAACCCTTGCCCGTGCACACACCTCAGCCCTGGCTGGCGTAGATGATAGCTGCATGTGGGCTTATCTGACTTAAGGAGATGCTGGGAAGAAGGCTTCTTACAAAACCATAGAGTGAATGTTCATGTCCGTGTTTTGTAAAGTCACTAGAGATGATTACTGTGAACAATCATTTAAATCTTCTGATCTGGCTAGTACTGATCATTCACATCTCACCCATGCTTAAAGATTTTTGAATCAGCTGAAACCTCAATCAAGACAAAAATTAAAGCCGTTAATAATACTTCTAATTGTATTGCTGCGAATACAGTTACATCTTCCTGCAAACTTTGTGGAGAATTTCTTCAGTGGAAAAGAGCAATACCTATGTATTCTCTCTCTCTCTTTCTCTACCATGTACATATGTGTGGATGCACAAACATGGGCACACACACAGACACACACTGTAATCCACCAACTTTACCAATAGTGGAGGCTCTGTGAAACTTAACTCTATTTCCTTATGATCACCATTTTTAGCTAGCAGAAAGTACTTCCTATTTTTACAGCTCCTGGTCTTCTTGTCAGCATCTGTTCACAACAGTGTGTGTGTGTGTGTGTGTGTGTGTGTTTATGGACACTTATTGGACAAACAATTGGTTTTTGCACCACATTTATCGGCTGTATACTATTATGTTTACTTTTCAGGGCAAAAATTGATGAGGAATGTGATGATGCTTTTCCTGGTGGTAATTACCCTGCTCAACGTTTCATATGCCCCTTCCTTACTTTACTTTTTTCTTTTGTCTTTTCTTTCTTTTTTTTTTTTTTTTTGAGACAGGGTCTCACTCCATCACCCAGCCTGGAGTGCAGTGGTGCCATCTTGGCTCACTGCAGCCTCTACCTCCCAGGTTCAAGCGATTCTCCTATCTCAGCCTCCTGAGTAGCTGGGATTACAGGCACCATGCCTGGCTAACTTTTGTATTTTTAGTAGAGATAGGGTTTTACCATGTTGCCCAGGCTGGTCTTGAACTCCTGACCTCAAGTGATCTGCCAGCCTCAGTCTCCCAAAATTCTGGGATTATAGGCATAAGCCACCATGCCCGGCCTACTTTTTTCTTTTTAGAGAAGAAATTATTTCAAATTTTACTGATCAATGTTGTTTATGATTCATTTCCCCAACTAAAATACAAATGCCATGAGAGCAGGTGTTCAGTTTGTTTTACTACGGCATCCCTAGCACCCAGCTTGTGGCATGCTCTCAATAAATATATCTTTTGAATGAATGAATAGTAGAGCAATAAGAGCTTCACAAGAACTTATTGCAATTTTCCCAATTGAAACGTCTTCTAATCCCATGTGGTGACCAGAAACACGAAGCGTGAAGAGTTTTGTGGCTGTCATTATTTGCAGAATGTGACTGCTTTCTGAATTGCCTTGAGGTAAAGGTCCCCTAGAGTCACAGACTTGGCCTATTCTGGAAACCAGAACAGGAGTGAACTTAGAGCTCTGGCGACACATCCAGACTTTGGGCAGTTGAGGAGACCAAAGCCCCAAGAGACGAAGTGACATGCCAACAGTCACATTTCAGGGAAGCAGCAAGCCAGGAAGAGCCAGTGTCTCCATTAATACCTTTAAAATATTGGCAGTTTTGTTCACTGTGCAACCCCTTGCTCTTCTGCAGTTGGAAACAGTGAATGGGAGAGGCTTGGAAAAATGGAGAAGGCGGAAGGAAATTCATTCTTAGTGGGCCCTTGCTCTTGAGGATCCTTAACCCAATTTCATACTGCAGGTTGCCTTGGGACAGCCACACTTCCACTACCTCTGCGGATGCAGAGGACACCCCCATAGTCTTCACCTGAGGGATAGGGAAGTCCCGTCTGTGCAGCATGTGGAGGAAGTAACAAAGGGTTGAAGAACTCTGAGTTTTCAGCCTGAATTTTTGCTCCAAGACCAAGGCTGTAAAGATTATTCCTGAAAATGAGCGCTAACAATTGCCTTCAAACATATGCATAGTAAACTGAAAATAAGAAGAAATGGGAATGATATATTCATGAAATTTGAGAAAGTGATGTTTGAGTCTTGAAGAATGAGAATTGGTTGCATCAACAGGCAATGGCAACAACTAGCACTTAAGGGCTGTCGTTTGCCACATTCTGGATGCTGTTGAAAGTGCTTCACAAATATGAAGCATTTAATCCTTACAACAGCATTCTAGGGTACTATGACAATTACCCGTATGCTACAGATGACAAAATCGAGGCACAGAGCAACTGAGAAACTACCAAGTTTATTTTTATTTATTTTATTTTATTTTTTTGAGACGGAGTCTCGCTATGCTCCCAGGCTGGAGTGCAGTGGCCTGATCTCGGCTCACTGCAAGCTCCACCTCCCGGGTTCACGCCATTCTCCCACCTCAGCCTCCCAAGTAGCTGAGACTACAGGCGCCCGCCACCACGCCCGGCTAGTTTTTTGTATTTTTAGTAGAGACGGGGTTTCACCATGTTAGCCAGGATAGTCTCGATCTCCTGACCTCGTGATCCACCCGCCTCGGCCTCCCAAAGTGCTGGGATTACAGGCTTGAGCCACCGCGCCTGGCCGAAACTACCAAGTTTAAACAGAGCTGGACTTTGAAACCAGGTATTTTTGTTTTAGAGTCTGGACTGTTAGCTGCAGCCTGTGAAGGAGGCAAAGCCATTTCTGATTGAGGAAAAGACTGTGCAAGAACATCAAGGGCCTGGTGCATTTGGGGAACACTGAGAGGTTCACTGTGGCTGGAGCACAGTGTGCTGTGGGTTAGGGGAGGTGAGGGATAAAGAGACACATCTCTCAAGGTGAAAATGCAGAGGCTATCCTAGGCATCATAGACTATCCTACCACCCTTTTGTTCTTTCAAGTAAATCAACTTACTTTATATCTGTGTGGTTACTACAGTTACTGTAAAGTTTCTTATTTTTGTTTTTTTTTGGTGAGACAGAGTCTTGCTCTGTCACCCAGGCTGGAGTGCGGTGGCACGATCTCGGCTCACTGCAACCTCCGCCTCCCAGGTTCAAGCGATTCTCCTGAGTAGCTGGGATTGCAGGCGTGCACCACCACGCCCAGCTACTTTTTGTATTTTTAGTAGAGACAGGGTTTCACCATGTTGGCCAGGCTGGTCATGAACTCCTGAGCTCATGATCCACCCACCTCAGCCTCCCAGAGTGCTGAGATTACAGGTGTGAGCCACCACGCCGGGCCAGTTACTGTAGAGTCTTTTAAATGAAACTTTTTTTTTTTTTTAATTGAAGCAGAGTCTTGCTCTGTCACCAAGGCCGGAGTGTAGTGGCCCAATCTTGGCTCACTGCAACCTCTGCCTCCCAGGTTCAAGCTATTCTCCTGCCTCAGCCTCCCGAGTAGCTGGGATTACAGGTGTGCCACCATGCCTGACTAATTTTTGTATTTCTAGTAGAGATGGAGTTTCACCTTGTTGGCCAGGCTTGACTCAAACTCCTGGCCCCAAGTGATTGGCCCACTTTGGCCTCCGAAAGTGCTGGGATTACAGGTGTGAGCCACCACGCCCGGCTAGTTACTGTAAAGTCTTTTACATGATAACTATTGTTTTGGAGAACTGCTATATCATGGTATATCAATTTATAATATGCAATATATCATAACATATAATTAGCTTAACTATATATGATTATAATAATTGTAAGAATATAAATGAACTACCCATATTTTATAGTAATTTATATTTAAGATATTTGCTTGATTTTGTATAAAATTATGTTCTTGAACACACATACAAATGCACAGTTACAGATACATACAGCATTCTCCTGTAGGTAGCAAAAGAGTGTGTTTGTTGCAGATATATATTATATATTATATATTATACATGTATATTATATATATTTATATATATTTATATATATATAATACACACACATACACATACACACAGTTTTTTTACCTTAGGTTGGCGAGAAAGAGATGCCCACTGATTCAGACAATATGCCAGTTGCTAAAAAATGAAATGAAGAAAACAAATAAAAGGGATGAGGGGGATGAAGACAGATTGATTAATGGGTAATCAAATACAATTAGATAGAAGAAACAAGGCCTGGTGTTTGATAATTCAGTAGAGTAACTATACTAAACCATAATCTATTGGATATCTCAAAATAGCTAATAGAGAATAATTTGAATGCTCCCAGCATAAAGAAAATGTAAATGTTTAAGGTAAATGTTTAATATCCATTGATACTCCAATTCCCCCAACTTGGTTATAACATACTATATGAAAGTATCAGAATATCACATGTACCTTGAAAATGTGTACATTGATTATGCATTTAAAATTTAAACAATGAATCAAAGATAAGTATAAATTCTTCAGTCAGCAGAATTTTATTACAACAGATTTAAAATACTAAAATTGTCCTATTTCTGAACCTCACATTATCTTCTCACACAGTGGCAGTGAATTTCAACACAACCCTCAGGATGCCCTAAATGAGGCCATGAAAAATGGCAACAGTGAGTTTCTGCTGCAGCCAAAAATCTGATCTCAAAATAGTTTTAAGTGAACATTATACACATGATGTATTCAAGGTCCAGACTAAATAAAAATCTCACATTACTGAATAATTGGGTACCTCAAGCTGCACAATATCCAAGCCATCTGGAGGATCAGCTAAAGGCTGGGGAAATCCTATTGTGAGAAATCATAAAATTATTAATTAGAGAAAAGAGGTCATAGCATTTACTTCAAAGTCTTTACCATGAGAAACAGACAGTTTCTATTAAAGTAATAAACCACCAAAGAACCATACAAAAGAGGTCAGTGGGAAAATAAGATTTGATCTGATGTTGTTAAAAGGATTTACAAAGAAAATACACTTCTACTTGCCACTAGAATATACAAAGATTAATTTAAAATAGCATGGTTGTTAATTTACCATGAGTGTTCGGTACAACTGTTAGCAACTCGGCAAAGAGGAGGAAAAAAATCCCAAGGTAACAACTTAGTTTGTATTTTGATAGAATTCATAAGGATGGCATATTAGAAAATGGTGTCAACAAAGGATGGACATCAGAATCACCCTTGAACTTTGAAGACACATGGATACCCATCCCTCTGCTGCTACAGACTCTCTAGGGATAGGTTCTGGGGAAGGCTGCTGGCATGCAGCTGGACCCTGTCAACCTTTTGTCTAACTTCAATGAACTCCTCTTCTCATTTGCTTGTGATACAACACTTGGTGGGATAACTATAATGCAGTTGAAAGAATCAGTTGGATAGGTCAAAACTAACAAGATGAAATTAGACAGATAAATATAAAACCTGGCACTTAGATTTTTAACGTGTGGAACAGGGAATGTATGACTCAAGAGCAGTTTATGTGTAAAAACAAGACAAAAGAAAACTGAGTGGTATTTTGTCCCCTGCATTCTCTCTGAGGCAAGATAAAGCTAAGGCAATGTTATGTTATATTCAAATAACAGGGCCTAAACCTTAAAAGGTAATAGTCTGACTTGAAATGGTAAGATACAAGGTAAAGTCACTGAGCATAGTTTTCTCTGGAAACAGGAATATTAGGAAGTATATGTTAACTGCTTTCAACTATTTTGAGAACTGCAATAAGTAAGAGATATTAGTCTTATCCTGTGTTTCCCCCAAATAACAGAATAAAGGCTGATGGTTAGAAAGTTACATGTGATCACACTTAAGCTTAGCATAAAGAAGTTTTTGACAATCAGAATCATTCAACAATGCAAAGTAATGCAAAGGAATCCTAAAAGGATTTATGGGGAGGTTCTTTGTTAATAAAACGTAAAGACCTGCCCGCAGGAAACATAAAGTCAAATAGGAAAAAATAGGGAGGTGAGTATAAACATATAAAAAGATAAATAAAAGGTAATAACAGATTTACAAAAGTATAATATAAACAGGACTCTACTGGAGCAAAGAGGCAGCACCTAGCTGTCTTAGCTGGCAGTTAGTTGGGGTCATTGAAAGTACTTAAATAGAATCGAGAAGTTACAGAAGGGATCCCTGCACCCTGTCAGAGGTTAAACCAGATGACCTTCATGGTCCTTTGCAAGGCCCAGTTTTGTGATTACATTGTAGGACATGACAAAGCGAACATACTGTTTGAAATATATTTTCTCTGTTAATATATTTCCAAAGATGTTCTACTCCCCTAAGTCAAAATTCTAATGGAAAAATCTAAAATGGTATGTGTTTCCAACCTTAGTTGTTCTGCTACCACCCACTTCCCTGCATCCTATGAAGATGGTGGTAAGATTCCAACCACAGACCCTCACTCCATTCCTGTTCCCTAGAAGCTGGTTCTCAAGAGTTGGTGAGGCGATGCCAGCGCCTGGTCAGCACCGCGGACAGCTCACCGGCCCCGGGAGGTAGCTGCTTCCACCAAACTCTGGACCCCTGCCTCTCTAAAACCCAAGGGACAGGCTTGGAAAAAGACTCCTTTTTCCACTGTGCGCTCCTCCCGCGCCCGTCTCGAACTGCCCATCAATTCCCATTCTTTGGGGCTGTAAGCTCAGTTTTACCAACTCTGTCCTCGTCTCTTCAGAATCCAGGGAGCAGAAATGGCTACAAGAGGTGTCTTCCCCTAACTCCTACCAGGACGTGCCTCACCCTTCAGTTTTAGCAGCATATGCTCAGGACATCCCTGGGGCTGGAGCAGCTTAAAGACAGTCCCACAGGGAAAAGTCTCCTTTGGTAAAAGGCTGCAGCATCTCGCTCTGTCCATCCTCTCCTAAAGGTTCGAAACAAATTGCAGCCAGAAATCAAGAAGGTAGTAATGAGGGCTGGCGGGGGAGAATAAAGCTTGACTCCTTCCAGAACTGCCCTGGGGGATCAAGGTCTGCCTCAGTCATCCTCAGAATTCAGGCCAGATGGAGTCTGATGAAACTCCCCTTACCTGAGGAGGGAATCTGTAGCATGCAGAAGCAGTAGATGACCAAGATGAGAGGGAACTGGGGACGAAGAGGTTTCATTGTTAGAGTCTGGTTTCTCCTTGCTGGCCACAGACGGATGCTGCTAGGACAAGAGCTGCGCATTTCCCCAAGGTCCACAGGCAGAGGCAACCCTCTGTCCTGCATTTGATCAGCCCAGCAAAGAAAGTGCCTTTATTTGCAGCGCCCGGGAGCCCATTTGCTGACCACCAATCAGCTTTGCACAGGAGGAACCCGGCTTTCTCATAAATGTCACGCTGGGCCCTTGTTTGTAGAATAGTATCCTTCTGGAGTAGGCATTGTAGAGAGTCCTCTTTTACAACCCAGCAATGAAAATAAAAGGTGGAGAGTCCTGATTGTTATTCTATAACGATCTGAGAAATATTTCTGACTCAAGAAGGGCTTTTTCTCTTTTTAATAAAAAATTGGACACAAATCTATAAATTATTGCGTGATAAAGTCTTGTTTCCTATGAAGCTGTTTATTTTCCACCATTAACAAAGGATGTTGTGTCATCTTGGTGCGTCTAAGAAGGACAAAATTTGGAGTCTTGGGTATAATATTTAAAAAAATCTAAAGTTCAATTGGGGCTCTGTTTGTTTGTTTTTTAGATCATGGCTGAAAATTAGCCTCTTTAAGGTCTTTCCAGATTCATTTTAAGGAACAAGTTAAGGATTTCAAATTGTTAGCACTCAGGAAAACATGACAATGTTTAATAATCCTAAATAACTTCATCTACCGAGCTTCTACATGTTGGGATCTGTTTTAGGCATTTCACACAGGTTATTTCATGTAATTCTCACAGAAAATCTATTAGGAATGTCTTATTACTCTAATTTTGTGAATGAGGAAACAGATGCTAGGAAAGATTAAGAAACTTGTCCAAGATCATCCAGCTATCAAGGATGAGAGAAGAAATTTGGACTCAAAGGTACCTGAGCCCAGTCACTTCTGTAAGAATATGGAATTCTAATTGATAAGTAATTTTTTAAGCGTGCATCCATCCTTGGGATTAGATATGAGATAGAAAGAAGCAGGAGAAAGACTGAAGTCTTCTATTTCTTGCAAAAAGGGCAACATATATAGTATACATGAAACAAATATCTTTTGGTTTTTTTCATTATGCATATCTTTAATTTTCTTTCTTTCTTTCTTTCTTTTTTTTTTCTGAGATGGAGTCTCACTGTGTCACTCAGGCTAGAGTGCAGTGGTGAGATCTTGGCTCACTGCAACCTCTGCCTCCTGAGTTCAAGCAATTCTCCTGCCTCAGCCTCCTGAGTAGCGGGGATTACAGGCGCCCGCCACCAGCTAGTTAGTCCAGCTAATTTTTTAATTTTTAGTAGAGACCAGGTCTCACCATGCTGGTCGGGCTGGTCTCAAACTCCTGACCTCGTGATCTGCCCACCTCAGCCTCTCAAAGTGTTGGGATTACAGGCGTGAGCCATCGCACCTGGCTGCATATCTTTAATTTTTGCTGTTTTAGAGATTAGGTGGTTACTAATAACTGCTGGATGTTTACACATGGCTCAAACATGTTAATACTTTACCTAAGTCATAATATATAATTGTTTTAATGAATGAGCTTTTAAAGAATAATTTTGAGTGGGAGTTGCTCAGAAGGAGCTGTTTAGTTTTGACTTAAAATGTGGCATTTTGTCAAAAAATTTTCAATTCATAACAGGCTGATAATTATAAACTACCTTATAGCCATAATATTTTGCCTTTGAGCCAGTAAGAAATAGAGATTTCTATTTGCCACAGTATTTACCACTTTGGTTCTAGGAGACCAACCCAAGGTCTTTAAATACCAAGCAGCGATTATGCCATTTACATTAAAATCCACCCACTTCCTAACAGCAAGTCTTTACTGAATGAAAGGGAAAACATGAATAAATGCTTTTTCAACATAAACCACTTATCTACATGATGTTAAACACTGTCACTTATGGTCATTTTAGATACATGACACACATAATAGCAAACAGTTGTGGTATTTTTAATAAGTGTCAATCAACAAGTACTTTTTCAACATCTGCTCACCGGTGAACTGGTGTTTATGCATAGGTGTCAAGGAAACCTCTGTGATAGCTCTGATTTATATCAACTCTATGTTTCTTCTGCGTATTTTGCCTACACTATTTTTCAGATATTCAGGAGAAAAACATAAAAATATTATTTTCAATACTAACTTAGAAATTGGAAAAGATTTTAAAAGCCCGTGCTGTTACTATTCAACAACATTGTTGTAAACTAATTTGTGTTTTCTGCATAATTCATATGTTAAGGCCCTAGACCCCAATGTGACTGTATTTGGAAACAGGGCTTTTAAGGAAGTAATTAAGGGTAAACGAGGACATTAGGATGGGGCCCTAATCCAACAGGACTGGTGTCTTTATGAGAAGAGGAAAAGATGCTAGAAATCTTTTTCTCTCTGCATGCATGCACAGAAAAAAGGTGGTGTGAGGTTGTCTGCAAGCGAAGTAGAGAGCCTCACCAGGAACCACCTTGCTGGCACCTCGATTTTGGACTTGCATCCTCCAGAGCTGTGAGAAAATACATTTCTGTTGTTTAAACTACCCAGTCTGTGAGTTTTGCTATGGCAGTCCAAGAAGACCAATACAAACATGAAAGCATTTTTAGCCAATTCAATACAAAAATAAAATGAAATAATGAAAAGTAAAAATTGGAAACTCTCCTTGATTTCAAATTATACAATTATCTACCCAGATTATCTACTAAAAATTCAGTGAAATCAAGTGGTGGATGATTAGAATTAACAAAAGTTTACCAAATTGACCAAATTTCAGGGAAACTATTTTCAGTACTAATTTTCTTAGGACAAGAGCAAAAATAAATTTTGAAATGTGTCAAAATGTAAATAGCTTAAAAAACTATGAAATACTGAGGGCAAAACTGGAGAATAAATGTGCAACACATTTAAAAAGAAAACTACAAAACTGTACTGAAGAAGTGTGAATAAATGAAAAGGCATATCATTATCCTCACCAGCAAGATTCAATGTTGTTAAACATTCAATTGATGGCAAAATTCATGTGTAAAATCAGTGTAATCCTAATTAAATTCAAAATGACCCTTCATGAAATTTTAAGACATATTCTGAAAGTAGTTTGGGAGAGAAAATATTCAAGAACATTTGACAAATTTTGGGGAAAAAACTTGACACTTTACCAATGCCAAAATGTACCATGAAGCTGTAGCAATTGTGGTATTGTGGTCGACATTTTGTTACTGATCTAGTAACAGGCAAACCAATCCATAGAATGGGATAGAGAGAGTTGAAGCAGATTAGATTAATATAGAATAAAGGCACATTTCAAATCAGTGAAAAAAGGTGAATTACTCATTGAATGGTGTTCAGGATCATTGGCTATTTATTTGGCGAAAATTAAATACCCTATTCCACACTATACAGTAGTTTCCCCTTATCCTAATAGGATATATTCCAAGAACCCAAGTGGATGCCTGAAGCCGAAGATAGTACCAAACCCTATAGACAGTGTGCACGAATTTCTCGTTCCTTCTTCACAGTTTCACAGCTAGAAAATTGTTCTTATTGTAGATCTTAGCCACCTCTGCATACGATTTTTTTTTCTTTCCTTATTATGCCAATAACTTTCACCTTTTCACCTAAAGGAAGCACTTTATGGCTTCTCTTTGGGATATTTCAATGGCCAGCGTCATTACTCTTGTGGCTTTGGAGCCATAATGAAGTCAGCTAAGGGTGACTTGAATACAAGCACTGTGATGCCGCAACCATCAATCTGTTAACCAAGGCTGCTGTGGAGTGACTAACGAGCACGTAGACAGCACGGAGATGCTGGACAGAGGGAGGATTCAAGGAGAGAGGGGCAGGACCCAGAGACTTCATCATGCTACTCACCCGAGCATGCAATTGAAAAACCTAATTGCTTATTTCTGGAATTTTCCATATGTCCTATGTTCAGACCACAGTTGACTAGTGGAACAGAATCTGTGGAAAGTGAAAACGCAGACAAGAGGGGACTAATGTAGGCTGGGTGCGGTGGCTCACGCCTGTAATCCCAGCACTTTGGGAGACCGAGGCGGGTGGATCACCTGAAGTCGGGAGTTGCAGATCAGCCTGGCTAACATGGTGAAACCCCATCTCCACTAAATAGACAAAATTAGCTGGGCGTGGTGGCGCATGCCTGTAATCCCAGCTACTCGGGAGGCTGATGCAGGAGAATCGTTTGAACCCAGGAAGCGAGGTACGGAGGTTGAAGTGAGCCGGCATCACACCACTGTACTCCAGCCTGGGCAATGGAGTAGTGAGACTCTGTCTCCAAGAGAAAAAAACAAAAACAAGAAAACAGGGGACTACTGTAAATTAAAATAAATTCCAGAAGATCAATAAACTAAACCTGATTCACACACACACACACACACACACACACACACACAGAGTATTATATTTATTTTAAAATTCTGTGTACATTATGCTGTTTTGAGATCTTAAAAAAAATCTTTGTGGCTGGAGAAAGACCGTTCCTCCCAGGGCTAGTCACGCTTAGAGATAGCAAGGTCTCAGCCTGGAGCACGCCTGCGATGACAAACTAAGTAGGGCAGGGCCAAAACTCCTCTATCTGGCCCCTAAGCCCCAGGAGGCAAAATCCCTCTGCCTGAAACATCCCAGGACCAGCTGCCAGGCAACTAGGAACCACCTCCACAGCCCCAAACCTTCCACAAGTATTCACATTAGCCACTCCTAAACTGTTCACCCTGCCCTGCCTTGCCCTTCCCCATAAAACCCCATAAAGGGGGTAGACTAGATCTTCTCTTTGCTCCTGTCTTCCACCTCCTGACCACCCTGGTGCCTTTCTCACATGGTCCTCCTGTCTCCAGGACCTGTGAGTGTAGTACACTTTGTTTTTCCCTGTGCCACTCCTGTGTCTCCTCCTGAGGTCACACCTGGCTTTTCATCACATAAAAGAAGACAAAGTACACATATACAGACACACAGACACTTACATAAAATCCTGTATTAGAAAAAAATTGAGCAAAAATTTTTACAGGAAAATTGCTCTAGAGCAAAACGTAAAATAAGGATGACAATAAGGAAAAGATTGAAAAATTTTAAAGTATTTTAAATAATTCTGTATAAAAAGATGCCGTAATCAATATTAGCAAGGAAAAAAACAGCATAGGATAAGTGTTTCCAAAAGCTATAGGGGTAATTACTGATAATATAAAAAGAGAGGGAAAGAAAGGAAGGCAGGCAAAAAGGAACAAGGAAAGGAAAAAAGGAAGAAAAAACCTAAGTGTCCATCAAGAGGTGATTGGGAAAAAAAGCTGATACATACGTACAATGGAATCGATTATTAAATAAACTAAGGGATCCATAATATGGAAATTTATGTAACTGTGGATTTTTTTGTTTTTCTTGAGATGGAGTCGCTCTGTTGCCCAGGCTGGAGGGCAGCGGTGTGATCTCAGCTCACTGCAACCTCTGCCTCCTGGGTTCAAGCAATTCTCCTGTTTCAGCCTCCCAAGTAGCTGGGATTACAGGCATGTGCCACCACGCCCAGCTAATTTTTTTATTTTTAGTAGAGACGGTGTTTTACCATGTTGGCCAGGCTGGTCTGAACTCCTGACCTTGGGATCTGCCCGACTCAGCCTCCCAAAGTGCTGGGATTACAGGCGTGAGCCACCATGCCCAGCCCATGTAACTATTTAGAAGAATAAGATAGGCCTACATGTATTCACAGGGAAAATTCTTTGTAACATGAGTAAAGAAAAAATGTTACAAAATTTCATGTCATTGTCTTGCCTGCCACCATGTAAGACAAGTATCAGGTAGCTTCTGCTTATAACAAATTACTCCAAAACTTAGTTGTTTAAACAATCATTGATTTAGCTCAAAATTCTGAAGGTCAGCAGTTTGGGCTGGGTTCTACAGGGCAGCTATTCTCAGGTGGACTCACTTACACATTTGTAACCACCTAGTGAGTAGACAGGGTGCCTGAGACCCTTTGGTTCTACAGGGCAGCTATTCTCAGGTGGACTCACTTACACATCTGTAATCACCTGGTAAATAGACCGGGTGCCTGAGACCCTTCTCCATATAATCTCTCATTCTCAGGGTGGTTAGCCCAGGCTTGATCTCACGCTCATTTCAGAGTTCTAAGATAGTGAGAGGAGAAGCTACAAGGCCTCTTGAGTCCTAGGTTTGCAACAGGCACTACATCACTTCTGCATTATAATGGACAAAGCCAGTCACAAAGCTAGCCCAGATTCAAAGGGTGGGAAAATAAATTTCACCTCTCAACGATGAGATAGATGAACCACAAAGTGTTATGGCCAATTTTGCAATCTACCAACCTCCACTTATGTAAAAGTTTTGAAAAATAGAACATGTAGTTATGT
The DNA here is from genome assembly GCF_003255815.1 of Theropithecus gelada. NCBI lineage: Eukaryota > Metazoa > Chordata > Mammalia > Primates > Cercopithecidae > Theropithecus > Theropithecus gelada. Next base: position 16,398,087 of record NC_037681.1, read on the forward strand.
ATGTACAGACGTAGGTAAATGCAAAGTAAAAGAATGGGATGCTGCACACACCCAAAAATAATAGCAGAGATTCTCATGCAGTGAGATTGTGAGAAATCATTAAAAGCTTTTGAATTCTTGGCCGGGTGCAGTGGCTCATGCCTCTAATCCCAGCACTTTGGGAGGCAGAGGCGGGCGGATCACGAGGTCAGGAGACCGAGACCATCCTGGCTAACACAGTGAAACCCCGTCTCTACCAAAAATGCAAAAAATTAGCTGGGCTTTGTGGTGGGTGCCTGTAGTCCCAGCTACTCTGGAGGCTGAGGCAGGAGACTCACTTGAACTGGGAGGCGGAGGTTGCAGTGAGCCGAGATTGTGCCACTACTGCACTCCAGCCTGGGCCACAGAGCGAGACTCTGTCTCAAAAAAAAAAAAGCTTTTAAATTCTTGCATTTCATATTTTTGAATTCTTGCATTGATTATTTATTAATTACTTGTATAAGTAAAACTAAATTTAAAAAATTTAATGAAGTCTGAAACACTCATAAGCATATGGATTAATATTCAAAGATCTAAACTTGCATATATAAAAGATCAACTGCTTTCATATCCTTTGCAGGGACATGGATGGAGCTAGAAGCCATTATCCTCAGGAAACTAACGCAGGAACAGAAAACCAAACACCACATATTCTCACTTATAAGTGGGAGCAGAATGATGAGAACACATGGACACATGGGGGTGAATGATACACACTGGGGTCTGTTGTGGGGTGGGTGGGGTGAGAGAAAACGTTGGGAAGAATAGTTCATGGATGCTGGGCTTAATACCTAGGTAATGGGATGATCTGTGCAGCAAACCACCATGGCACGTATTTACCTATGTAACAAACCTGAATATCCTGCACATGTACCCCAGAATTTAAAATAAAAGTTGAAGGGGAAAAAAGATCAACTCCTTTATTTTATTCCATTAATTTTTTTCCAAAGTGTTTCATTTGTTAGGCACTATTTAAAAGGCTATAACCAGTGGATTTGTCAGTGCCAAGCCAATTTAATAAGATACAACTTTTTTGAATAAATGAACTCACCATGTAGAGTTCCCAGACCATTTGAAACAAGGAAATGTCAGAGAACGACACTAAAAATGCCTCCTCCTTTCCACTTTAAATTAGCTTCCGCTTTGTGAATGGTTACTATGATAAAACTCAGCAGGCTTTCAGGGAACTCAATTTTAATTTGTAAAATACAAGAAAATGGAATTTCTAAATCAATTATAAGTTTCTGTATTCAAAGCACAGCTTTCTGAGTGCCTCAGTGATACCCAATGTCCTTCAAGAATTCTTTTAAAAGTCTAAAGTAAATTAAGATGTAGATATGAGAATATTTGAGAGCACCATAAGGGAGGAAAACGATAATTCTTCCTCTACCCTTTCTGAGATCTTAATTGGGATTGACCCCTATAAAGAAAGACAAATTAACAGAAGAAGAACAAGCAGAAGTTTAACCATGGTGCTATGGTTTGAATAATGGTGTTTCCTCCAAAATTCATGTTGAAACTTAATCCCCAAGGTAGCAGTACTGAGAGACATGGTCTTTGGAAGGTGATTATCTCCCAAAAGGGCAGAGCCATCATGAATGGGATTAGTATCCCTATGAAAGGGCTCCAGTGTGAAGGGCATACTCTCTTGCCCTTCCATTCTTTCCACAATGTGAATATCTCACATTCTTCCCCTCTAGAGGATATAGCAATAAGGCACCATCTTGGAAGCAAAGAGCCATCCTTACCAGACAATGCCAGCACCGTGATCTTGGACTTCCCCGCCTCCAGAATTGTAAGAAATACACTTGTCCCTTATAAATTACCCAGTCTAAGGTATTTTATTAGAGCAATACAAGTAGACTAAGACACATAGATACTGCCTGTGTATATGGGAGATACCCAGGGAAAAAGTACATCTCAAAGAAGTGGCTCAAATACCATCCTCAGCTGAAACAAAGAAAGAAGGGAATGAGGAAGGGCCAAGGAAAGTGCCATAAAGGTAGGTGAGGTTTGTTATGCAGATCTAAGTCAGTGCCTTCCCCATTGATAAGAATTTCTAGTGGAAGAATTTCATTCTTCTCATCCTGCTGCAGAGAGACACTCTTACAACTGGAGATTTCTTTTATAAAAGTACATTTTTCTTAAAAGGGATAATGTCTCTGTTTTTAGAGCTTCTCCTGTGTCTGCTGCTTCCAAAAATAATCAGCTGAAAATAACCTTTATGCCAAAATGACATATTTTGGGGTGGCATTTCCTGGTCCTCTACCATCACACTTTGGAGTGGTATATTCTGGTCTCCTATGTCATATTTTGGGGTGGCATATTCTGAGCCCCAGCAGTTTTATCTACACAGCAAGCATTTGTAGAAAAGTCTATTTAGAGCCTGCCTGTCAAATCCCCCAAAGCCGTTTGGTGGCAGAAAAGGCCAGCTTCCCCCATTAGCTGATACTGTCCCCACCCACATGAATACACTCTCTTATTTCCTCCCACCTTCTGTGCCTGAGTCCTGCACGTTCTCCTGGGCTTTATATCTGCTTTTATACTGGGCTATTTAGTAATGGCAGGGGATTAGAGAGCTATGAAATGTTGGAAGAACCAGGGTGTTCCGACAAAGACCCCTCAAAGTAAGAACCACATACCCTTCCCTGTTTTATATTTTCCTTGTCAAAAGTAATGTATCAGAGAGCTGTGCCAGCTACTTGCCCATTGGACTTTGACTCCATAAACATATTTCCTTACTTACCCCGCCGCCACCGCATCATACAGAGCTGTAAACATGCAAAATAAACTCCCTTCCTAGCTGGCTTGCAGTTTGTTTCTGTCAATGGGAGAGAAGGCTAGAAAGAAGCTGGAAAACAAAAACAAGAAAGAAGTCTTTTTTTTTTTTTTTTTTCTGCCTAGGGTTATGCCTCCAGCAGAGGAAGTATTCATGGGTTCTGGCTCCAGCACCTAAAACAACACCTATGCATGACTTCAGGTTCCCCAGGTCCTGCGGGGTAATGAGAGTGTGTGCTCCCAGCTTTCTGAAGATAAGTAGAGATGATAATTAAAACAGCAGCACCAGTGGGGTCCCATCAGTCTTAGCGGCCAAGTAAACACCGGCTTTGCAAACACACCATTTTTCCTTAAGTTCCTCAAACCCTAGGCAAGAATGAGGCTTTCTGTGGTTGCTAATCCCTGGGTAATGTTTCTTTTTACCAGTTTGTAATTCTAGCCTCCATCCAGGATGATTTCTTTATGATTTTGTTGAGATATAACTGTGTGAACCCCAAATATCTGAGACAGGACTCAATTAATTTAGAAAGTGTATTTTGCCAAGATTGAGGACAAATACCCATAACAAAGACTCAGTAGGTCCTGATGACATGTGCCCAAGGTGGTCAGAGCACAGTTTGGCTTTACAAATTCTAAGGAGACACGAGACATCAAGCAACATATGCAAGAACATTGGTTCGATCTGGAAAGGCAGGACAACTCGAAGCAAAGGCAGGAAGACTCAAAGTGGGGAGGGGACTTTAAGGTCATAGGTGGATAAGAGACAAATGGTTGCATTCTTTGGAGCTTCTGATTAGCTTCTCCAAAGGAGGCAACTAGATACACATTTATCTCAGTGAGCAGAGGGGTGACTTTGAATAAAATGGGAGGCAGGCTGGCCCTAAGCAGTTCCCAGCTCGACTTTTCCCTTTAGCTTAGTGATTTTGGGGCACCAAGATTTATTTTCCTTTTACTTTTCCTCCCTTTTCTTTTTAAAAATCTTTTGGAGAAGGCATTTTAGAAGAAAATGGGTCTCTGGTCTCAGGTTTTGTCTGATCTCTCATGGCTAGGATGGTTTATTCCTAGACAGATAGGTCTCAAGTTATTAGGAAAGCTCATTTTTAGCATGTTTTGAATTCTCATGTCCTGTGAAGAGAAAAAAGGGGGTGGAAGAGAGAAAAACAACAACAAACAAGAGAACAATCCTGGAAAACTGACATAGGCCATATTACTCTGAAGCCTATATATCAGTAGGCAGGTATGAAAGAGGCCTATGTATGTAAACAGGTTGCTGTTATTTTCTTCTGAAGTTTAAGTTGTCTGGCTTCATTTCACAGGGCTTAAAAGAAGCACAGCTTAGTTTTCAGTGACTCCAAATTAGAAAAAATGAGGGGAAAAAAAGAAGAAAAAAATGAAAACATTATTTTGAAGACTTGTAGACAAAACAAATTAGAATTCAGTCCAAACTGTAGAAAATAATAAAAGTTAAAAAACAGTAGGCAAGACTAGAATCTAACAATAGGTGTACTATAATTTTTGAAACATAATTTTTCTCTTCAGTTTCCCATATTTACTAAAGACAAATCATGGTAGGACTAATTTTCTTTATTATAGTTGGCCTGATTATTTGTATACACTGCAGCAAGAATATATATGAATATATATTTACATAGTCTTTTAAATTGGCTTTGATGGAACTTTGTTCCATAGAAGGAATCTCAGATGAGACTTTTGTAAAGCCGAGTCCAGCTATGGATTTTTACCACCAAATACCTATGAGTTGAGTGAATTCCTCTCTTCTTGAGGTCCCAAGATAAACTTGGGGCTCCTGGGCCTGTCAGAAAGTGACATTCTTTACTTACCACAGACCAGAAATCCTGTACAGACACTGTGTAGACAAGGTATGAGGCTAGTTTTTCCAAAGGGGATTTTATTGTGTACATAAGTAAAGTTTGATTCCTTAAAGGAAAGCACACCATTCCACTCAAAGCCTTGGTGAAATAACCAGTTTCTCCAATTGTGTACTGTTACAAATGAAAACAGATTCTTATCGCACTTACGCAAATAACTCTATTCCTATAAGTTAAGAATACTCATAAATAGTTTCCAAATTCTAGAGAAATCAGGTAGAGAGAAACAAGTATGCTCCAAATTCTGTTCACAGGAGTATACTAAATTGTTAAAAGCTGTCAATAGCTCAAAAGAAAAGTTCTGAAAAACAAAACAAAGGATCAGCAATGTTTCACACAAAAAGTTAAAAAGATTACTTCAGACTTCTATTAGTTTAGTCCGTGTAGCTTGTTCTGCTTGATATTCATGAACATTTCAGCTCTCTGTGAATCCTGAAAGTTTTTCCTCTATTCTGATGTTACAATCTCCAAAGTTATCAGAAACCTGCATTCAAGAGCACCTGTTAAAGTTTTATAGTTGATTACAAAACCACCTTCTAAAGAGGACCTAAACAAGACAACAATTGTCCATGGATGACAAAAAGTTTTAGGACAGCCATAGTCAAAGACACAATTGATAAGGAAATTTGTTACCTCTGTGGCACACAATAATTTAATATAATAATTATAATTATTACTTATAAAGTACATTAAGTCATATCAGAATTATAGGAGTTTCTCATAATTTTGGAATATATACCAATAACATATTTATACAAATACAGCCCAAAGAAAACCAAACACTGTTTCATATTTGACAATGCTTCCTGTATAATTTTTATACCAAATTATAGCCAAATATGTCATTTTTGGACTTTAGGGACCCTAATATCTTAAAGAATTAATTAGGCCAGAAAAAGACATAGTTTATAATTTGATTTGGAAAGTTTGTCAAATATCAAAGGTTTAAAACACTTGATATCACAAAATAGGATCACAGATCATTGTAAAATAAGTCATTCATTTAACCAAAGTGATAAGGATTTCCGAAAAAACATGAAAACATTTATTCTTTGAGAGAAGACACTTAATTTTCCAAACAATAAGCCCTAATGGAAACAGCATGAAGCCCTGCTATAAAGACACATGCACACGTATGTTTATTGTGGCACTATTCACAATAGCAAAGACTTGGAACCAACCCAAATGTCCATCAATGATAGACTGAATTAAGAAAATGTGGTACATATACACCATGGAATACTATGCAGCCATAAAAAAGGATGAGTTCATGTCTTTTGTAGGGACATGGATGAAGCTGGAAACCATCATTCTGAGCAAACTATCACAAGGACAGAAAACCAAACACCACATGTTCTCACTCATAGGTAGGAAGAACAATGAGAACACTTGGACACAGGGTGGGGAACATCACACACCGGGGCCTGTGGTGGGGTGGGGGTAGGGGGAGGGATAGCATTAGGAGATATACCTAATGTAAATGACAAGTTAATGGGTGCAGCACACCAACATGGCATATGTATACATATGTAACAAACCTGCACGTTGTGCACATGTACCCTAGAACTTAAAGTATATAAAAAAAGAAACAGCATGAAGCCAATTAAATCTTTTAAAATTTTACAATCTATAAAATTTTAATCTTGATCATAAGATATAACTTCCATAAACCTTTTTAACCTATATAACCTTCATTAATGAGTGGGTTAATGCTTCAAGAAAACCTTGTTATTCTGACACAGGGGTCTATATCCTGGTCTTGCATCAGTGTGCTTTTCACACCAATGGTTAATTTATAAAGAAATGTAACTTATTTTATCTCTTAAAATCATCCCTTACAATCTCATATGCCCACCTCTTCCACAATAGTCCCTGGGCCTTGAGGAGTTGAATGGCTTTAATTTCTGGCCTTGTGCCTGGGAAATGCAGTTTATTTTGATTGGCATCTTCTATGGGACCTGAAGATGAGGCTTTCACTGCTGTCAGTGTTTAAGATTTGGACTTGGTGTCCTTTTTACACCCAGGAGTCAAAACTCTGTAACTTAATGTCACAAGTACTTTAAAAAAACACATATAGAAAGATACATGGAAGTAATAACCTGAATTTGAAAAAAATGTTTTTTAATCTTATTTTTTTTTAACTAAGCAAACCCAAACTTAATAATAATGGCATAGGAATTATTTCAATAAAACATAAAATCTGTTAGGCCAGTTACCAAAAGGCAAAAGAAAAGAACTTCTGCAGTATATAGAATATTATGTTGGAAGAAAACATTTCCTTTAGATCTTTAAGAAAATATTAGCATTGGATCACAACAAAAAGAACTTGAGAAAAAAACTTATACGAGCCGAAAATGAGTTGAAGGAGAGCGTTATTTCATGCCTTTTAAAAGGGGAGAGAAAACTGAAAATGGTGAGATGCAATAAAAGTTAAACTGTGGATTAACAAAAAATTAAAATCTCTAACAATTTATTAAGAGTAAATCAATCCCTTAAGGAAATTTTATTGTTCTAATTAATTATTTAGTGTATAAGTGTTTTTTTTACATTAAACCCAACCTCTAGAAAGACCATTATAATTTCCCTTTAATTACAGACAACTTGATCATATAAAAGTTTTTGGTTTTTTTTTTAATAAATCCTTTTCTATTGTGACTTACACAGACCATTCATGACATGCTTGGACTTTTCTGGTTTGTCCTGAATATCCCTCTTTCTTAAAAAACCAGTCATTTTCTTCCAGGTCTAAATTTATCATACAAGGTTCTTTCTTATATAAAATAATTTCTCTTTAAGCTTTCTTTCAAAAAATATTTCTATAACATCTTTATTTCTATAACATCCTTTACATCTCTCTTATTTCCTGGTTTCTTTTATCTAGTTTTATATGTAACCTTTGAATTAGACAAAAATTGTTAACCTTTTTTAAAAGGACACTTTTTTGAGAAAGAATATTTTCCTACAATACATTTTTATATAAAAATACCCAAATAATGAAAAATATATTATTTAATTTAATATAACTTTAGAGTCTAAATTATGACAAGTTTCTCTATGAGTATTTATCCCATTACATTTGCCTACATATTTTATTTTATTGGTTTACCTAGATTGTTTATGAAAATTGCAATAGTCATGATGTAAAGTTATAAAACTCACCATTGCAAAATTCTAACTGAGACAGTGAAAAAAATATGACCTAACTTACTCCATCTTGCTTCTAACTTCCAAACTGTCCTTGTTCATTCTTGGACTTTGGGAGAAACTTAGTTTAGCTTTGAAACAAAGACGATAACAGTCCTTTCCCAAAACAAACCTCCTTACTGCCTGTGGACTCAACCGCCGAAAACCACAAGATTAGAAGTTATGGTAATTTTACTAAATAATTCAAGATGTAGCTATTTTCATTAAACCAAGATCAATGTCTTATTTATTAAAGATTACACAAGCAAAGATCATTCTGTCTTGGGCTGTGTTTATAGTTTTGTAACTCCTATGCCAAATTTTAACATCTTATAGCATTTGGCAGGGATAAGTATGAAATTACTTGATTGATAAATGCAAACAAAAATGTATGCTGGCAATTCTTAAGACATTTCTAATGTTACTTTACCAATAATTTTAAAGCTAGTTTATTTATTAAAGATTTTACTTAAGTCATGTAAACTTGAAAAAGCATTTGACTAGTCTTTCCTTTTTCTGATGAAGTATTTGATATAAGTGCTTTTATTTCTCTTTAAGCTAATTAATTAGAGCTCCTTTATATATTAGTACACAACACACAAATGCATAGACATATTAGGCATACCAACAGAAGTATATCTTATAGATTCATAAAAACCTTTTTTTCCCCTATCTTAGACTTTCAGATTCTTGATAATCTGTTTCACAACCCTAGGCAGCTGTCAGCTAAATAGCCTTAAATTTGCATATTAAAATAAACAACTCATATGAAGATCAAATAGCAAAATTTACATCATAATGCATGGAGATAAAGAGTGTGGTGTGCTAGACGTAGATTAAAGATGAACACCAAATCAAACATAAAATCATAAAAATCTATCATCAGATTGTATAAAGAGACCAATTTTATTTAGATATGGACTACCTTTTTTTTTTTTTTTTGAGACGGAGTCTCGCTATGTCACCTAGGCTGTAGTACAGTGGTGTGATTTTGGCTGAGTGCAAGCTCCGCCTCCCAGGTTCATGCCATTCCGAGTAGCTGGGACTATGGGCACCACTCACCATGCTCAGCTAATTTTTTTGTATTTTTAGTAGAGATGGGGTTTCACCATGTTAGCCAGGATGGTCTCAAACTCCTGACCTCGTGATCCACCCACGTGAGCCTCCCAAAGTGCTGGGACTACAGGCATCAGCCACTGCACCTGGCCAGCTACCTATCTTTTAACTGGATCTCTAAGCTCTGGGCAGAGCCCACACTGAATCCTGGGTTTCCAAAAAGGGAGAATTATTATGAGGCTAGACCATGTGATATTTTTACAGTGTGCCACTTAAAAAATTTTTTTTAAACAAACACATTTCTGAGTGTCTAAACTACACTCTTCTTAAAAAATAAAAAAACCCAAGAGTAGCTTCTGTTGTAATAATAATTTTAGTCAATAAACCATGTAATGCAATACAAACGCAAGCAGTTTAAGAGGTGACATGAACTTGTCTGTTTACACTCTTGGCATTCCACAAGGAAAAACAGGTTTCTCCTCCAAAGGGAGTCTGGTGCATTTGCCATTTTCTTTAAGGAACCCCAGACTACTAGAAATGATTAAGTCCCTCGTGCAGCAGAAGGTGCAAGAGAAAGGAGAGACAGCAGAAGTAAATGAAGAAAACAGAACCCAGTCAACTGGGCTGGGGGGGGCGGGGGGGTAACGGCAAGGTCCTAGGAGAGAAAAAACAAAAAAAACCCAAAACATTAAGGCCTTTTAAATACAAACACACACACATGCACACATACACACACACATCTTGGATGAGAGCTTTTAATTAAGCTGACATTTAACCATTGAGCTTTTAGTAAAAAAACTTTTTAAAATTCTCATTATTATATTTCAGCTAGGACAAATTGTTGCTATTTCAGAAGCACCAGGTATCAAACCTGAAAGGGCTTGTTTTAGGAACTAAACTCAGGCTGCCATGGTGGAAAAAAAAGAAGGCAGAACCTTAGCTGTGGAACTGCAGTGTGGGGTGACAGCCATTGCTTTCAGTTTGACCTGGCTAACAAAAAGGTGGCCTTGTTATGTAAATAAAGACCCTCTAGCAGTTAAAATTTAAAAAATCTTTCCTCTTTTTTTTTTCCCTTTTGCTGGCCATTTCTCTCCCACCACACCATCTTTGTGTGTGTGGTGGGGGTAATTTAGCCACTTCAGAGGGCTTGTTCCCCATAATTTGGAACTTTCCTTTGGATTTGATCAAGTCAGATAGAGTTGATCAAACCCAACGGGAAAAGACTGAAACAACAAAAACAGAAACAAACAACAACAACAAACAGTGAAGCAAAACAAACAATGACACAACTTATATTAACTTTAGCCAAGAAAAAACCCAATTCAGCAACTTACCTAGGGTTGGGACTCAGGCTGTAGACTGCTCTCTAGCATCCTAAAAGCGGGGAAAAACAAAAACAAAAACAAAAACAAAAAAAACTCAGCTTCTCTTTTGGAAGCAAGTTCAAATTCCATAAAGGAGTTACCTGCCTTCCATCGGAAACAGGAAATCTTGCCTTCCTTGTTGGAAGCAAGTAAAACTTCAAAAAAAGAGGAGTGGTACAGCGAAATAAACTTTAGATCTCAACCAAATTTTGGAAGATCAGGGACTTTCTGGAGGGGGTGCTCTCAGACCTCAGCAAATTGTCCTATTGGTTTGAGCCATAAAGTTAGCTCATGCTGGTACCAAGCACCAATAGGAGAATTGTCAAAGATCAGGGACATTGCCACTCAGAACCCCCTTGTAGTTACTAAAATGTGAACCTGAAGATCTGAGACACATCTCAGTTAATTTGGAAAGTTCATTTTGCCAAGTTGAGGTCACACACCCGTGACACAGCCTCGAGAGGTCCTGACGACATGTGCCCAAAGTGGTCAGAGCACAGTTTGGTTTTATACATTCTAGGGAGACAATCAACACACGGAATATAAACATTGGTTCAGTCTGGAAAGGCAGGACAACTCAAAGCACAGCTGGGCAGACTTGAAGTGGGGAGGGGCCTTCAAGTCATAGGTAGATATGAGACAAATAGTTGCATTCTTTTGAGTTTCTGATTAGCTTCTCCAAAGGAGGAATCAGATATGCATTTATCTCAGCGAGCAGAGGGGTTGACTTTGAATAGAATGGGGGGTAGGTTGGCCCTAAGGAATTCTCAGCTTGATTTTTCCCTTTAGCTTAGTGATTTTAGGGCAAGATTTATTTACCTTTCACAATGGACATACAGTAAACTATATATATTTAAAGTGTATAATTTGATAACCTTTAACATAAGTACAGACTGTGATATCATCATCGCAATAAAAATAAAGAACATGTCCATCACCTCCAAAAGTTTACTGTGCTTCTTGGCAATCTGTCCCTCCCCTTTCCTGCCTGCTGATTGGCTTTCTGTGATTACAGCTTGCATTTTATAGAATTTTATATAAATGGAATTGTATATTATATAGTATAGACTTCTTTTAATTTTTTTGAATTTTTACTTAGCATAATTAAACTAATTCCTGCTGTTGCATATTTCAATTGTTTATTCCTTTTTATTGCTAAGTAGTACTCCATTATGTGAATATACTGCAATTTATCTGTAGCTCTGTTGATAAACATTTGGATTGTTTCCAGTTTTGAGCCATTATATATAAAGCTTCTGAGCATTTTTGTACAAGTCTTTGTATGAGTATCTGCTTTCATTTCATTTAGGTAAATACCTAAGTTTGGGTTGGCTGAATCATATGGTAGTCATATATCTAACTTTTTAAGGAACAACCAAAATTATATTATTTTACATTCCCACCAGCAGTGTATAAGAATTCCAGTTGTTCCAAATCCTTGTCAACACTTGTCCAAATCCTTGTCCAAATCCTTGTCCAAATCCTTGTCAAAAACTAATGTTTTTAATGTTAGCTGCTCTACTCTTTCCAATATTTTTGTAACCAGTTCCCTAAATTAAAGTACCTCTGTTTAAAACACCTGCAGTGATGTCTTTCTTCCTACTTGGATGATGACTCAATACAAGTATTAGGTGACTCAACACTCACTACCTGTTACCTGTTAGATAAATGAATGAGTGAGTTATTTAGAGGAAAGCTCTCAGGGATATAAAAGGTTGAAAAAGTAAGAGTCATGTCCAGGCGGTCAGAGACTATGATGAAATGACACTGCAAAAACTCTATTTTAAACATAGACACAGAAAGGCAGCAATAAAAGAATCTCTAACAAATACACAGGGGAAGGTTCAGAGGCTTGGAATGGGAACCATTTAAGAGTAGGAAAGAATAGTAAGTAGCTAGTGTTTGAAAAGAGAGGCTAAGTAATGGGAGAGTACAGATGAAAGTCAGGTAATTTAACAAGAAAGAGTGAATAGGAATGGCAATCAATAGAAAAGATAATGGCTTACAAAGATTGGAAAGAGTTTCCAAGAGCAAGTTTGAAGAAGGGGGAGTTTAATGGGGACCAATTAGCCTAAAAGTTTAACTGAAGGCGAGAAAATATAAGTGGCTTGCAATAAACTCTGAAAAGTGTATTACAAAGTATGCAGATTATAGAGAAACAAAGGCTGTGAACAGGGACGAGCAGCCCACATGACCTTGGGCAGATTCAGAAATGGATTTGATAGTGACACAGGCACTGGTTCTGTGCCTGTCCAGCCTGTTTCTTCTGGGCAGGTGACTGGGTTGGGTGGGTGGTATGAGTCAGTTTGCTGTAGGCAGATGCACAAGTCCTTCTATCCTGCTGACTAGGGAGGGAGCTGGAGGAGAAGGGGGGACTATTGGCTTTGGAAGGAAAGGAGGACTGTTGCTTGGTGTGTGGAGAAGCTGGACACAATGCTTCCTCCTCGCAACTTCGCCATGTATTTGTTGCTTACCCTGCCTTGTCTTATGAGGTTTCCTGTATATTCACACTGCAGCCCCTACCACCTTTACCCTCGGGAGGATGGGGGCTGTGTTTTCTAGCTCTATTGCTCTTCCACAGCACTAGGAACAATGACAGTAATTCGTTCTTTTCTTTAAACATTTATGGAGCTCCTACTCTGTGTCAGGCTCCAGGGGTAGGAAGATGAAGACATAATTCCTGAGCTCAAGGAGGTCACAGCACAGCAGGAAAGATGGACACATCAGTAGTTCCCTACAAGAGCGTGCGAGAAGTGCTATAAAAGAGGTATTCATCAAGAGGCAAGGAAGTAGGCAAAGCTCTACAGCTGAGCTGGAGCTGGCTTTGGCAGGGGGTTTAAGAACAAGTGGGGGTTTGCCAAGCAGAGAAGGCAGGGGAGGGGGAACAGGGAAGACAGGGAGGGGGAACAACAGGAGAGGTAGGGAGGTCGGAAAGCTCCAGAGAAAAGTGAAGTTTGAGGTTCCTGGCGTGCGGGGACTGAAGCATGGCTGACAGCTAGAGTGGAGGGAGAAGAAGAGTTGCAGCACCTTCCAGCAAGTTGCTCGAACTGGGCCAGAGGATGCTAGGGGAACAGCAGGAAGGGCCCAGGGGAAACAGGTTTTCAGGTTGCAGATTGTAGAGGCAGTGGTAAACAAGCGGTGTTCTTTTTCTATGATTACTCTCTGTATTTGCAAGTTGCACTGCCCACCATCAGCTGGGTATCCTCTGATGTTGGAACTTGACCTCACCTCTGATTGAGAAGGGAAGTGAAAAGGAAGGGGAATACGATAGTTACAGATGAGGCTGGCACTGAACATTGTATTGAAAGAGCCTGATGGGGCAGAAGGGACATGCTGTGTAAGTGTCAGGAAGACACTGGTGTTTGAAAGCTTGGGATCTGACCCAGCTGTGACTACACAGAGAAGCTTATGGTAGACATAGGAGCTGAAATGAGAAATCAGTTGGGAGGCGTGTGCAGGGGGAAAAAGTGTGAGGGCCAGACGCACAGTAGTTTTGCCACAAATGGAAAAGGAGGAGGTGGATACAACAGATATTTTAGCAGAAGAACTGGCAGAAATTGGAAGTGATGGTGTGGAGGCCGAATGACAGGAAGGGGTCAGGCCTGCAAGGCAGAGCAGAGGGTGGTGGTCTTGACGGAGACTGGGAATGGAGGGCTGGAGGGAAGCCATGGGTTGATAGGTTGGATCCCTGCCTGTGGAGAAGGCAAATGGAGGTGTTAGGATGTCGCTGGAAACAAGTGCCTTGCCCTTAGGAAAGAGACATAAGTAACATGTAGATTTAATCACCAGAAGCACATGCATGGTGGCTGAACACTGGAAAGGGTGAGATTGCTTTAGGAGAATGAGTGAGTGAAGGAACATGAGACAAGGGATGGATGAGACCCAGGAGAATATCAGTGCTCAACGACAGGGTAGGAACAGAAGCCAATAAGGGGTTGCAGAAGGATTTGTCAGGGAGAAAACCCTGCAAAGGAGCATTCCAGGAGAAGCAGGCTCAGCATCGAAGCTGGGTGGGGGCTGGAGGGAAGACTTTGGGTTTGGCATTCAGGATGTCATGGGTGAGCAGGGGCTGGCATGGGTGGCAGAAAACGTGACAGCAGAGGACGCAGATGCAGGCCAGTCTTGCAAGGACAGAAGGCAGGTCCTGGCACAAGAAAAAGGCTGGTATCGGCTGAAGGGTGGCGTAGACTTGAGCGTAAGGGAAATGAAGGAACCAAGTGTAGTAACGTAAGGGGAGAAAGTCATAAGCCAAGGGGAGGGATGAGTCTTCTAGTGCCTCTGACAAACAGGAGGGAAGGTAGAGAAAGGTCTGGGGGTGGTGGGCAGGCACTGGAGCCCGGTCAGGAGATGGACAGCTAAATCACCCAGTCAGAGGCAGGGAGGAAGAAACCAGGCATTAGAAAGGATCATTTAGATGCAAAACTTTACAAACCTCATATTCAATGTATTAAATTCTCTTTTCACTTTTTCCTTCTTCATATTTTATTTTAAAAATATTTTGATACTTTAATAAAGCAGGCCTGTTTTTATTTCTCTCAGTGCTAGGTAATGGAAATCCAGACCTTGAAATAACAGGCACTTTCAATTGCTGGGGAAAAAAATCATAGCTAGTTAAGGAGAAGGAAATATATCCCTCTTTCCCTAACCGAAACAAATAAAACTAAATGAAAACATAAAATGCTCTTCTACATCATTTAACTCTGGTTGCCAATGTTATTAACATTTCTAATACAAGAGTTTTACAATGGATCTGAACTTCCGAGACTGTTGCTATGGCTTGTGGAAGTAATCTGTAGCTTCTGTGAAGGCTGTAATTCTCACTGATCTTGCTTTAAAATGTGTTGCTCTGGTAAAATTCCATTTGAGATCTGTTTTCCGGAAGGTATGGGTACCTGTGCATCTTCTCCACTAAGTCAGAGGATGATTATGAGCACTTTCATCATATCTTATTTGCACAAAGGTAAAATTATAATAATAATAAACTAAAACCTATGACTCTTTGGGGTCTCTTATTTAAACAAAGAGTTTGAAAGAATAACTCATCTAAATTAATGTTTAAGTATTTTATAATTAAATGTTTGAGAAGACACGTGAGAAATGAAAACATGACTAAGCTGGGGGTTGAGGTCATGTCAACGGAGACGCCCTGCATAACTGTGGACCATGCTTTACAGTTTTGCACAGCTGCAGGGGCAGGTGAAGAAGATTCTGGGGGCCCAAGGAGGCATAAAAGGGGCTCTGAAACTGAAGTCGAAGGGCTAGAGGACCTCTTCTTTCCAGTCGGATCTTTGATAGAGACTCTTGGGCCACCTCCACGAGTCATGACGAAGGAAAACCAGCACCAAGGGGAGCTTCTTCCTGCTCTTGCTCTTTGGAAGCCGTTAGGGAGCTGGCTCGCTAATGACTGCACGGCTCTCTCTGTTTGCAGAGACAAGCTGCTTATCCACCTCAGCAGGATGTCCCCTTTGAGTCATTTTTTCAATAGTGAAGATAAAGTCACAGAGACTCAGCCATTCTCTCTGACCAAAACCTTCTCTTGGTGCCAAGAACATGTCTCTGTGAGATGCTGGATGGATCTCAAGGAGCAATCTGAAGCTGGAAGTGGGAGAATTTAGTTAAACAGCTCCATTGGAAACTGAGATGCAATCATTAGCTTTGGTACCATTTCAGGAATTCAGACACGTGATTTTTTTCTACAGTTCTTTCCGTGAACCTCCATCACAAACAACCACTTACTCTTAGGAGAAGGTTTCTCTGGATGTAGTCCCCAGATCACCTGCTTCAGAAACATCTGGGGGAATGAATGAAAAATGCAGGTTCCTGGGCCTCGTTCCACACTCTCAATCAGTATTGCCCGGTGCTGTGCACAGGAATCTGAATGGTAAACTTTTTAGAAGATTCTGCTACAATCGGAGTTTGAGAATCCCTGCTTATAGGTGAGAATCTCAGTTCGAGTAGAACTAGGCAATTTCTTATGTTTGCTCAACGGCTCATTCTCAGCCTGCTTTGGATCCCTTCTGCCTTCTGCCTTCTGCCTGTAGCCGGCATGATCCTGGGCTCTCCTCTCACCATCCCTATAGGGATGCTCAGGACATGAAAAGGTATTTTTCATACTGGTTCTGAAAAAACACAAAGAGAAGTCTTCTGCCAAAAATAGATAAATAACTGACAACTTCCATGAAGGCAAGTGAAACATCTTGGGTGACCCGAGCCACAGCCCAGCTCCATCTCTGCTGCTGTCATCCATGCTATCTATGTGCAGTTATCCGAGCACTTTAAATACCATTCGTGCGCTTGTTTAAGCAGCCCTGGTGGATGGGAAGTTTCAAGGAGCCTTTTATGACCAGAATGTCTCATTTAGAGAGGCAGAATGCAAACCAAGCTTTGCTGGCTCCTCTGCTCTGTGGGCATCCTGGCCTTTTCGTTTTATGATCCACCAAGAATAACTTGCACGATGCTCCAACTCCCTGTTAGTCAGATGTCACCAGCTCACTTTTTCATCCCAGTTCTATACTTTAATGCCATTTAGCAACGATCTTCCTTGGGATCCTGTGTTTTTATTGCCCATCATGATACCACAGGAGCATGTTTTCCAGAACGCACTGAGGCATACATATGACTCACTATGGAGGAAGGCATCAGTTCACAGGAAATAAAGCTGAACTATGACAACACATTTATTCCTCCATACAAACAGAAAATTAGTTATTTTCTATTCGGAGAGTCTGCAGATGAATTCATGGGCTGACTCAGTTTCTTACTGTGTGAAGACTACACGATTCTTGCAATTATAACTACCCAGCTATAATATCTGACACCACTATATTTATGAGAAAGCACAAATCCAAGTCCTAAGTCCACGCCATGCCATCAAGCATCTTTATGAAAAGATTCTGGGCTATCTTGAAATGGATCAGCAAAAGGAAAATTAGGATTTATTTTTCTTTCACATCAGCCCTGAAACATTCAGTCTATTACTTCCTTTGGACATTTGGAATCCACAAACCAAAATCAAGATTGCCAATATTTGAAGTTGTCTATTTTATATGCATGATTACATTAGTTATTTTATTCATAAAGAGACCCCAGCTTTAGGTTCTTTGGTCTAGGAGACAATACCAATCACTGTGAAGGCCTGGTCCCTGAAAAGCAGGTAGAAGAAGGCACACCAACTGGGAACCTTGGGACCCAAAGATTGACATGGTGGTGAGTTCCTTGGGCTTTTGACCAGGTACTGGAGAAGTCAGTGATCCAGAAATGTCAACAAGTTTCTTCTTTTCTTTCTTTTCTTTTCGTTTTTTTCTTTTCTTTTCTATTTTTGTTTTTATTTTTATTTTTTTGAGACAGGTTCTCACTCTGTTGCCTAGGTTGGAATGCAGTGGCACAATCTTGGCTCACTGTAACCTTTGCCTCTTGGGTTCAGGCGATTCTCATGTCTCAGCCTCCAAGTAGCTGGGATTACAGCTGCGTGCCACCATGCCTGGCTAACTTTTGTATTTTTAGTAGAGATGGGGTTTTGCCATGTTGGCCAGGCTGGACTCAAACTCCTGGCCCCAAGTGATCTGCCTACCTCAGCCTCCCAAAGTGTTGGGATTATAGATGTGAAGCCCTGTGCCCAGCCAAATGTCAACAAATTTCTGATCAAAAAAGAAAAGCTTGGGAGGCCGAGGCGGGTGGATCACGAGGTCAGGAGATCGAGACCATCCTGGCTAACATGGTGAAACCTTGTCTCTACTAAAAATACAAAAAAATTAGCTGGGTGTGGTGGCGGGCCCCTGTAGTCCCAGCTACTCGGGAGGCTGAGGCAGAAGAATGGCGTTAACCCAGGAGGCAGAGCTTGCAGTGAGCTGAGATCATGCCACTGCACTCCAGCCTGGGCAACAGAGTGAGACTCTGTCTCAAAAAAAAAAAAAAAAAAAAAGTCTAATTTATTCTAAGTATGCAAGGATGTAAGGATGGTTCAACATTTGAAATTTATTCATTGTAATCTACCATGTAAAAAGGTCTAGGAAGAAAGAAACCACATGATTATATCAATCAATGCATTAAAACACTTGACAAAATTCAACACTCATTCATGACAAAAACAAAAAACCTAGAAAAATAGGAATAGTGTGGAGCTTCCTCAATTCATTGAAAGGTATCAAAGAAAAACTTACAGCTAACATTATATTTAATGATGAAAGGCTGAATGATGTCCTCCTAAAATCAAGAACAAGCCAAGCATGTCTGTTTTTACCACTCTTATTCAACATAGTGTTACAAAATCTAGCCAGTGCAATAAGGCAAGAATAAGAAATAAAAGACATACATATAGATTGGAAGGAAAGAAAGAAAACTGTCCTTGTTTTCAGAGAACATGGTTGTCTGTTCAGAATATCTCAAGGAATAAAAAAACAAACTGTCTTAAAACTAACAAGCAAGGCCAGAAGCAGTGACTCATGCCTGTAATCCCAGCACTTTGGGAGGCCAAAGTCGGGAGTTCAAGGCCAGCCTGACAAACCCCGTCTTTACTAAAAAAAAAAAAAAAAAAAAAACTAGCCAGGCGTGGTAGTGCATGCCTGTAATCCCAGCTACTTGGGAGGCTGAGGCAGAAGAATCGCTTGAACCCAGGAGGCGGAGGTTGTGGTGAGCCGAGATTGGGCCACTGCACTCCAGCCTGGGCAACAAGAGCAAGACTCCATCTCAAAAACAAACAAACAAACAAAAACTAACAAGCAAGTTCAGGAAAGTGACAGAATGCAAGGTAAACATGAAAAAGTATTTCTATATGCTTGCAATAAACAAGTGGACACCAGAATTAAGAATACAATACCATTTACAACTGCTGAAAAAATAAAACACCAAGGTGTAAATCTAACAAAACAGATACAGGATTTGGATGCTGACAAGTACAAAGTGCTGATGAGAGAAACCAAAGAAATTCTAAATAAGTGGAGACACATCATGTTCATGGGTTAAAAGACTCAGCATAGTAAAGGTGTCAATTCTCTTCAAATTGATATCAAAGTTCCAGCAAGAATTTTTGTATAGACAAGTTTATATTGCAATGTAAAGAAACTAGAACTGCTAAAATGACTTAGATAAAGAAGAATAAAGCAGGAAGAATGCATCTAACCAATCTCTAGACTTCTTATTTAGCTACGGCAATCTAGAATGTGTGGCATCAACAGAGAGATAAACACAGAGGTCAAGGGAACAGAATAGAGAACCCAGAAAGAGGTCTACATAAATATGCCCAACTATTTTTTGACAAAGATGCAAAAGCAATTCTATGGAGGAAAGATGGCCTTTTCTTTTTTTTCTTTTTTTACTTTTATTTTAGGTTTAAGAGTACATGTGCAGGTTTGTTATACAAGTAAACTCAAGCTACGGGGATTTATTATATAGATTATTTTGTCACCCAGGTACTAAGCTTAGTACCAGTTAGTCATTTTTTCAGATCTTCTCTCTCCTCCCACCCTCCACCCTCAGGTAGGCCCCAATGTCTGCTGTTCCCTTCTTTGTGTCCATGTGTTCTCATCATTTAACTCCCACTTAGAAGTGGGAACACTCAGTATTTGTTTTTTCGTTCCTGCATTAGTTTGCTAAGGATAATGGCCTCCAGTTCCATCCATATTTCTGCAAAGAACATGCCCTCATTCTTTTTTATGGCTGCATAGTATTCCATGGTGTATATGTACCACATTTTCTTTATCCTGTTTGCCATTGATGGACATTTAGGTTGATTCCATGTCTTTGCCTTTGTAAATAGTGCTGCAATGAATATACGTGTGCATGTGTCTTTATGGTAGAACAATTTCTATTCCTTTGGGTATATACCCAATAATGGTATTGCTGGCTTGAATATAAGTTCTGTTTTTAGTTCTTTGAGGAAACGCCACACTGCTTTCTACAATGTTTGAACTAATTTACATTCCCACCAACAGTGTATAAACGTTCCCTTTTCTCTGCAACATTGCCAGCAAAAAATAGCCTTTTCAACAAAGGATGCTGGAGCAATTGAGTACCTATAGGCAAAAAAGTGACCATCAGTCTAAGTCTCATGCCTTATCCAAAAGCTAACTCAAATTAGGTACTGGATCTAAATGTAAAATGTAAACCTATAAAACATTTAGGAGAAAAAAAATCAGAGAAAATATTCAAGGGCTAAAGCTAGGCAAAGAATTCTTATACTTGAAACTGAAACCATGAGTCCTAAAATAAAAAACTGATAAATTGGATTTCATCAAAAGTAAAGACTTTTGCTAAACACCTTACAAAGGGACAAAAAGGCAAGTCAACAGACTAGAGGAAAACATTTGAAAACCACATATTAGATAAAGGACTGTATTAGTCCATTTTCACACTGCTATAAAAAATACCTGAGACTGGGTAATTTATAAAGAAAAGAGGTTTAATTGACTCACAGTTCCACATGGCTGGGGAGGCCTCAGGAAACTTACAATCATGGCAGAAGACAAAGGGGAAGCAAGGACCTTCTTCACATGGTGGCAGGAGAGAGAAGATGAGGAGCGAACGGGGAAGAGCCCCTTATAAAACCATCAGATCTCATGAAAACTCACTCACTACTATGAGAACAGCATGGGGAAACCGCCCCCATGATCCAACCACCTCCTTCCCATCACACATGGTGATTACAGTTTGAGATGAGATTTGTATGGGGACATAGAGCCAAACCATATCAAGGACTAATATCTAGAATATATAAAGAACTCTCAAAGCCCAATAATAAACAAAAATTCCAATTAGAACATGAGAAAAAGGAAAAGACTACTACAGATGCCAATTAAGCACATGAAAAGTATTGGATATCATTAGCCATGAAGGAAGGATGAAGCTATTTATTGAGGGCTGGCATGTCAGGTATTGTATTAGGCATTTGTGGGGATATAGAGATGAATTAGACAAGGATCTTGCCCTCAAGTAATTCACAGTCTACTAGGGGAGGGAAGTTCTAAGACAAATATGATGTCAATATAGTGATAAGTGTCCCAACTGGGAGAAAATAATGTCGCCTAGAGTTTCTAGCTGACATGCATCAGGAAGGACATCGTGTTGACATTTGGCACAAAGAATGGGTAGGATCTGGGCAAGAGAAAATATGATGAAAAGACATTTCGGATGTAGAGAGAGGCAGGAGCAAGTGTTGGAGTTAGGACAGTGTAGGGTTTGGTTGGGCTGGTGTCCTCAGATAAGAAAGGTAACACTGAGCTGGGAAATGAGGCTGGAAAGGTGAGTTAGAGTCAGAGCCAGGAGGATTGTGAAAATATTCGTTTGAAATGTGCTCCTTATGTCAAAATCAGCATGATCTATTTTGATTACCTATGAAAAGCCTTTCCTCAGGTAATGATTCCATAAACTGAAAGCCCTTCTATTCCTAGGCTGCTACTGTGAACTTTGAAAGATGCCAGTTGCTGATTCCATCACTCTGATGGCTGATAAAATGTGGAGATTGGAGCTAATGAAGGAAAGCTAAGGACAAAAGGAATATGTATCCATCTTCTCAAAAAACATTTGCTCCAATAGATCATCCACCTACCACAGACAGAGTCACATCAAGCAGCATATCCACAGGAAGGCCTCTTTCAATCATTTGATTTCCAAGCTTCTCTTTTAAAACGCAGACATTCTTAGCAGTTTGAGATTGGACTGGAGAGAAGGTGGTTTGAATAATTTACAGTTATGCTTTTAAAAAATTGACCATATGTTTCCATAGTACCCTGTTTCATTTGCAAGCTTTTTAGAAAATCCATCAGATTAGAGGGTAAGAAAAAGATCAGACACGTCTCTCAAGGAAGGTACAATCACTGTTTTTGGCCTGTCCACTGGAAGTTTCAAACACATAACTTCAAACTACGTAACAGGTATGCTATGCCAAGCATGCATGGGAACTAGATCCTGGAAGCTTATATCAGGCAAAGCTTAAATTAAATAAGGACTATCAATTAGATTACCTTCTCATGAAGCCCAGAAAAAAATCAATGTCAAATTTGCATAGGAGAGTATCTGACCTTCCAACCTTATGTTATGGCATAGGAGAGTATTATACATAGAATATTGCTTCTCAAAATGTAATGTGCACACAAATTACTTGCAGATCTTGTTGAACCTGTAGATTAGGTCTGAGTGGGGCCCATGAGGACATGAGCAACACAATAAACCAACTGGACCAAACAAACATATTCAGAGCACCTACCATTACAGAGCACACTTTCTTCTCAAATGCACACAGGACATTTTCTAGGACAGATCATATTTTAAGCAGCAAGTTAAGTTTCAACAGATTTTAAAAACAGATATCATACAAAGTACCTTCTCTGGCTACAATGGGATGCAATTAGAAATCAATAAAGAAGGCAAATTTTTAAATATCCCTCTAAATTAACAACAAAAAAAATCCCACAACTTCTGGCCCAGGACCTGACACACAGTAGACACTCAACACATGATAACAGGTCACATTTGGGTTGAGTGGGCATGATCATTACGAAAAAGAATCTGCTTGCCATGTGTTTACAACTTGAGAGAGGAGGGAGTTGTGAGTTGCTGTTTTCCTACATAGTTAAAGAGAAACATTATTATTGTTTCCCATGTGATTGGATCATGGTGGCGGTTTCCCCCAGGCTGTTCTCCTGATAGTGAGTGAGTTCTCAGGAGATCTGATGGTTTTATAAGGGGCTCGTCCCCCTTTGTTTTCTCTCAGCATTGTTTCCCAGCTCAGTGTTCCCCTTCTTACCTGAGAGCACCAGCCCAATCAACCCTACACAGTCCCAACTCCAACGCTTGCTCCTGCCTTTCTCTACACCTGAAATGTCTTCTCTTCACATCTCCTGTTGCCCAGATCCTACGCATTCTTTGTGTCAAATGTCAACACAATGTCTTTCCTGATGCATGTCAGCTAGAAACTCTAGACGACATTATTTTCTCCCTTTTGGGACATTTATCAGTGATAAAATATTATCATTGTTTTCCCACTTTTCCCATGGGGGGAAGTCCCAAAGTATTCACTTGCTCTTCAGGGATGGCCACATACCCTTAAGGGCTATTCTTGGCTCACATACACATGCTTCTTTTTATTGGATCTTAACATTTTATGTATTTTAATAGTTGGCTTCACATTAAGCAGCATATCCACACACAGGGCTATTTCAGAGAACAATCAATGAACGTAAAGCAACTTAAAATGATGGTACAAAATGAATACAAACAGTTGCCTAAAATTTTTTCTTTTCTTTCTCATGTTTTACTCTATATGTACACAGCAAGAAGGGGCTAGTGCTGTCTTCTGGTTACAGTGGAGAGGTTTGGGGAGCCGCAGAGGATAGGTCACTTTGTCCGTGATCCTCCAGCAGGTCAGTAGTAAATAGGCACTGCAGTGGCTTTTACCAGGGCAAAGTAGTTAAGCCGTATGGCTGTAATTCCCCTTTCTTTGTGGCCGCTGGAGGCACATGTGTGAGGCTGGAAGTGAAGTAGTAGGAAGGCGGTAGCGAGGTGTCAGGTGCGGGTGCAGCCCATGAACCGTGCTGCGGCTCTGCGGGCACACCTTGGGGTGGGGCAGCAGCTGACCCACAGCTCTTCCAGTCCTGCTGAATTTCTCCTCCGGATTCTCTGCCTCCTGGGCCAGGTACATATTTAGCTCTGTGGCAAAGGGCACCAGCCTTTCCCGCTGGTCGAACGCATCATCCAAGTCTGAGATGTGGAGGCAGAGAGGAGGTAGATGCTGGTGGGAGTCCCTCCTTGTGGGTCCCAGCCTGTCCCTGCCTGCCCTCATGTTACATTCTTCTTTTCTTTCTTGAGATTTATTACAGGCCAAAGCCCCATAATAGGTCTCATACTCTCTATCACTCCTAGTGCCCATGTGCTTCTTTTATTGAACTCTGACGGATATATGAGCAAAATCAATATTTTCCTTTTTTTTTTTTTGAGACGGAATCTCACTCTGTCGCCCAGCCTGGAGTGCAGTGGTGCAATCTCGGCTCACTGCAAGCTCCGCCTCCCAGGTTCCCGCCATTCTCCTGCCTCAGCCTCCCAAGTAGCTGGGACTACAGGTGCCTGCCACCACACCCGGCTAGTTTTTTGTATTTTTAGTAGAAATGGGGTTTCACCGTGTTAGCCAGGATGGTCTCTATCTCCTGACCTCGTGATCTGCCCGTCTCGGCCTCCCAAAGTGCTGGGATTACAGGTGTGAGCCACCGCGCCCGGCTGATTTTCCATTTTTTTCTAAACGTTGTCATCAATGCTAACTCACTAGAACTGAGAAACTCAAACTTTGAGGGATCCAGAGATCATCCAACGGGGGAGATATAGGTATACCACAAAAAACAAACAAACAAAACGGGGAAAAATTCACCAGAACAACAAAACACAACATTTTAAATATAGAATTTTGGTACTGTGATTCTTTTGCTTCTTTTATGGCTTTTGGTTTTTTCTCTCAATGCCATGATGAAACTTTTAGAAATTCAGCTAAGTAAAAAGAAAACAACTAAAGCAAAAACTTAATCCCACCGCTCATGTATAACCGTGGTTAGCACTCTGTTCATTATCTTCCTGACATATGCTATGCCTACAGACAAGGTCATTCAAAAAGAATTAAACACTTTTAAAAATGTAATATTCAGTAAAATGTCAGAATACATAGTCAAAAGCAGTTTATAAAGGAACTGTCACAGCTATTTCTCTAATCTTACTTACAATTGTCCCCTTTACGCCTCCCATGTCACCTGATGGTTAAGCACAGACTATCTGTAGCATATCTCTGTCAAGGGTTGAAATGGCCTCCCCGATGTACTCCTTCATTTCTGCAAGAGGAAGTAAAGGGAGAGCTCTTTGGTTATCTCCCAGGAAGTCTCCAGTTTGTGTATCATCTAGTCTCTGACTGACATAATTTTGAAAGTTCAATTCTTTTTAAATTACCACATATCAGCCGGGTGCAGTGGCTCATGCCTATAATCCCAGCACTTTGGGAGGCCAAAGAGGGGTGGATCACCTGAGGTCAGGAGTTTGAGACCAGCCTGGCCAACATGGTGAAACCCCATCTCTACTAAAATACAAAAAAAAAAAATACAAAATACAAAAAAAAAAAAAAAAAATTTGCTGGGTGTGGTGGCAGGTGCCTGTAATCTCAGCTACTTTAGGAGGCTGAGGCAGGAGAATTGATGGAACCCTGGAGGCAGAGGTTGCAGTGAGCAGAGATCGCGCCATTGCACTCCAGCCAGGGCAACAGAGGGAGACTGTCTCCAAAAAAAAAAAAAAAAAAAAGAATCTCCCTAAAACAAAGGGGAACACGCTATGCATATACTGTTGTGTATTTGTATTCTACATAAACAAGAAAAGATGTTCATGATTTATTATTTTTTTAGATAAACATTTTAACATCAAAATATATAGATTCGCTACATCTTTATCAGCTTTATTGGGGTTTAATTGACAAATAGAAATTGTATATATTTAGCTGGGTGCAGTGGCTCATGCCTCTAATCCCAGCACTTTGGGAGGCTGAGACAGGACAACTGTTTGAGCTCAGGAGTTCAAGACTAGCCTGGGTGACATTGTCTCTACATTGTCTCTACAAAAAAATCAAAAAATTAGCCGGGCATGATGGCATGTGCCTGTAGTCCCAGCTACTTGAGAGGCTGAGGTGGGAGGCTTGCTTGAGCCCAAGAGGCTGAGGCTGCAGTGAGCCATGATTGTGCCACTGCACTCCAGCCTGGGCAACTGAGTGAGACCCTGTCTCAAAAAAAACAAAATAAAAAGGAAATTGTATATATTTAAAGTATACAACTTGATGCTTTGATATACATATGCATTATAAAATGATCATTACAATCAAGCTATTTAACATTGCTATTACTTCACATTTCACATATTCACACTCAGTGAATTTCAGTTATACAATATGGTACTCTTAACTGTAGTCATTATGATCCAGAATTTACACATCTTACTAACTGAAATTTTGTATCCTTTGATCACTGAATTGTTTTCTAATGTTTTTATTATAAAATAAAAATAGACACAATAGTCCCCCACATCTGCTCTTTATCTTTCCAAAGTTTCAGTTACCCATGGTCAACTGTGGTCCAAATATATTAAATGAAAAATTCCAGAAGGAAACAATGCATACCTTTTAAACTGCATGCCATTCTGAACAGCATGATGAAATCTTGTGCCATTCCACTCTGCCCCATACAGAAGCTGAATCATCCCTTTGTCCAGTATGTCCACACAGTGTACACTACCTGCTCCTCACTCACTCCATGCCCATCTTGGTTATCAGATCGAAAAAACATAGTATATGGGTGGGTACTAACCACAGTTTCAGGTGTCTACTGGGGGTCCTGAAATGAATGCCCTGAGGATGATGGGGGATCTACTATATAGAAAACCACACAATTAAAACATACAGTTTATTGAATTATTATTAGGTAAACACCACCCAAGTTAAGAACTTTGTCAGTCAGTCCTCTCACTCTTTATCATTTACCACTATCCTGACTTTTAAGGTAATCATATCTTTGTGCTTTTTCATAGTTCTTTCACCCAAATATGTATTCCGAGTTCAGGGTCACAACCATGACCCTCAACATGGAAGAAAGGAAATGCAGATGCAATCGATAAAAACTGAAAAGCTCTAGTCTTAAATTAAAATTGGAAGTAACAGTATGAACTTTTGAAGTATACATATAGGTAGGTATGCATGTATTTTCTATATATATTCTCTCTATATATTTTCTTAGCTTGGATGAAAAGGCAGAAAGACAACGTGAAACCTACTAACAATGAACTTCTCTGGAGCCTAAATAATAATTAGTCTTAAATTACCATGTCTTACAAAAATAATCCAGAGATTCTTGGGGAAATGACTCCAGCTCTGGCATAAGAAATGTACAGGATGAACCTAGCACATCTTATCATACCAGACGGTTAGGAAACACTCAAAGACTACCAGGATCATGTCAAAAGGACTCAGGAGCCAGCCCAAGGAGACTCCAACTGATCAAAGATGAGCCAGTACAAGCTTTAATACTGTTCATTGCAATGTATTGAAACCCTTGAAATATGTTTGAGTCTATAAGTTCACGATGATATTTTTAAAGAAGACTTATTAACCTACAGAGGATGATGAGGAATCAATTCATTATATTGCAAACTAGTAAGTAAAGAGAAAGAATCAAGCACTTTTCCTGCCTTTGCCATATGAACTAGACCCTCAATCAACCAAATAGTAGATGGGAGGTAGTGAAGGTAGTGACTATTTGTACAAGTTTCACAACTGATAAATGAAAAAGAAACTTTAGAACTGGAAGATCACATTGTGCAACTGGCGAAGAATGGTAGTCATTAAGCATCAATGGTTGATAAGACTACAAAAGAGATAACCAGAAACCTCATGCCTCCCGTGGCCAAACACAGCCCAGAATCTTGCCAAAGGAACTGAATCTAATTCTAATCCAGTCTCTGGATGGAGCTGCCAATTGGCAGGAAACACAAAGGACAGAGAACATGTGAACTGCACCATGAATGTGTAATCAGCAAAATCCAGACTGTGAGAAACTCTTCTGATCACAGAGACCAGGTCCTTCAACAGACAAATTGTAAAGAAATGAAAGGATGGAGGGGGAACCTATAAATTGAAAGAAACTTAAAAGGGATATCACACTTTTAAGAAATTATCAACACTGGCAGGGTGTGGTGGCTCATGCCTGTAATCCTAGCATTTTGGGAGGCTGAGGCGGGTAGATCACTTGAGGCCAGGAGTTCAAGACCAGCCTGGTCAACGTGGCAAAACCTTGTCTCTACTAAAAATACAAAAATTAGTTGAACATGGTGGCACACGCCTGTAGTCCCAGCTACTTGGGAGACTGAGGCACGATAACCACTTGAATCCAGGAGGCAGAGGTTGCAGTGAGCCGAGACTGTACCACTGCACTCCAGCCTGGGCAACAGAGCAAGACTCTGTCCATTAAAAAAAAAAAATATATATATATATATATATCAAGACTATACTTATGTTCCTCCATTTTCTTCTAGCATAATAATTGCTGTCAAAAAGATTGATGATAATCTAATTACATTTCCCTCAGAAGTCATGAATTCTTTTTATTTTTTAGATGCTAAAATAATTTGTTTTTCATTAAAGCCCAGTAACTTTACTAGAATTCATCTCAGTGTTGATAATACCGGTATGATTATGGTGTACATTATGGGCTGTTTCATATGTAGTTTCAAGTTTCCTTTATTTGAGAAAAGTCATCTTGAATTACAAATTTTAGTATAGGTTTTGTTCCCTTGCCTTGGTTTTCTTCAAGGATTCTTATCATCATCACTGTTCTTCGTTTATCTTCAATATCTGTCATTTTCTCTTAAATCCTTTTTGTTTTTTCATTTCTTTTGGATTTTTTTTTTTTTTTTTTTTTTTTGAGACTGAGTCTTGCTTTGTCACCTAGGCTGGAGTGCAGTGGCACGATCTCCACTCACTGCAGCTTCCGCCTCCCAGGTTCAAGCGATTCTCCTGCCTCAGCCTCCCGAGTAGCTGAGACTATAGGCACGTGCCACCATGCCTAGCTAATTTTTGTATTTTTAAGGCAAATACAGAGATGGGGTTTCACCATGTTGCCCAGGCTGGTCTTGAACTCCTGCCCTCAAGTGATCTGCTTGCCTCTGCCTCCCAAAGTGCTGGGATTACAGGCGTGAGCCACCACGCCCAGTCTTTTTTTGGTCTTTTTGAAGAAACCCGTCCGCTGTGCTGTTTTGGGCTTCTGTTCTCTGGTCTTTCGGATGCTGCCTTATCACTTCCCTCTTTTCCTCCTGTACAGATGCTGCCAGAGACAAGTCTGTGGTTTGTCCCTGCCCACTGGTGTTTTGAGGTTTGTGGTAATACCTTTTCACCTTTTGTTGCAAATGTTGTTCATGGGTTTTGGCTTTACTAGCTTGTTACTCTGTTTTTTATGTGGATATTTTGAAAGACTGAAAAACTATGCTGCCATTACCACCTTCATATTCCTGGGATCCTTCTTTTATTTTTAAATATTCTCACATGGTATCACTAGTAATGGTTTCAGGTGATTCCATTTTATGTGACAACTGGAGTGTTCTACAGAGACCCCCTTTGTGGGAATTTAGGCTACCTCTAATTCTCTTATATTATACACAACAAGGTGGTAAACCTTGCCCCTAAATCACAAGGTGCTTTTCCTGGGGAGAGCACTCTGAGACCTCCACCTCTCCTCAGAGAAGTGTCTGACTCCTTCCCCACCCCTGCCAGGTTACTGCTACCTCCCTCAATGCAGGAGGGAGTCCTTGTCCCGCACCCTGTAAGAGCAAACTAAGTACTCTGGACCAGAAAATTGAACTTTCTACTTAGAGACCACCAAGACCGACTGATCAAGACTGATCTCAGTCCTCTTCAGGATCTCAATCTTTGTTTGTCCCCATCCTTCCATCCCTGGAGTTCTTTTCCCCACTTTGCTAAGTACAAACCGTACCCCAACCCTATAACTTCCCACTGAAACTCTTCCCTTCTACCCTCTGCGGCTCCTGGCCTGTGACCAACAAACTCCCCAACACCCCAACCCTCCCAACACCCCCCTCCCCTGCAACTATCCCCAGCATGGCTCTACTTGGCTGAACTACATTTCCCAGAATTCCCTTTGTCATGTCGTTGTGTCCCACACTTATCTTTGCAACCACTTCTCCCTGTAATCCAGACACCTCTGCCTGGCCCATACCAGCCATACAGAAGCATCACACGCAGCCTATGGCCTCACGTTGCTTATGTGTGGATTGAAGCTGTGCATAGCACATCTGGTGGCTACCAACCCTGCTTCCATCAATGAGGAAGCCTGGAATTCTGACTTCTTCATTTGTGAAACAGATTACAAGGTGGAACTGCCTTTGCAAAGATTATGACAGTGAGAGAAGCCTAGCAAGCCTGACTTCGTCTTGCCCCTAGCCTCACAGGCTCTCCGTCCTCATGTCTTGAGCATAGACCAAGTTAACCATGGGAGGAATTTAGTTTATAGTTTAACTTTGAAGCAAAGATGATAATAGTTCTTCCCTAAAATGAACTCCTGCCTTGCTCAGGGACAAAACTGCTTTTATAAGACTAAGGAAAGGCCACAAGATTAGGATTACGGGAGGGGCCTGAATTCTGCTAAAATGTAGGTATAGCTAAACGTTAACCAGCCATTGTCCCCTAGGTTGCCTTTCTATAATTTCTTGCTGCTCAGGAGTCATGCGGCTAAAAGTCACAAGATTTGTGACTTCCTCAATTGCTCCTATAGATAACATCACTATTGTAGAAGCTAAGATTGGTTTTTTGAGATATTTTTCATTTTCTTGCATTCCGGCAACCGACCACCTGGATCCAGAACTCATAACTCAACTGGTCCTGTGACCCCCCAACCCGGGGGTTGACTCAGCATGTGAGGACTGTTCTGTTTTCCATACCTCTATGAGTTCATCCCCAACCAATCAGGAGCACCCATTCCCTAGCCGCCTGCCCACCAAATTATCCGTGAAAACCCTAGCTTCTGAGTTATCAGGGAGACTGACTTGAGTAACAACTCCAGTCCCCTTGCTTGGCTAGCTCTGCACTAGTTAAATGATTTCTCTATTACAATACCATGGTCTCAGCGAATTGGTTTTGTCTCTGCAGCAGACAGGAAGAACCCCTCGGGCTTACAATAATTTTCTCCAAACTTGAAAGGGTTGGTCAAAAGATGCTGGGCAGCCACCATTATCATAAATGTCCCTTGGCCTGGGATCTCTATCATGGTTATTGTTGTGACTTGTTTCCCAGGGCTTGGCCAGCTAACAGGTCAGGGAGGATTTGGGGGACAAGATTTACCCCCAGAGGGTGCAGAGGAGAAAACAAAAACAAACCACCCAAATGTTAGATATCTGGAAATTTTCACAGCCAGTGTCCATATTTATTCATATCTCAATTGCTGAAAGCAATTTACAGAACAATTGGTTTTTTTTGAGATAGAGTCTTACTCTGTTGCCCGGCCTGCTGGAGTGCAGTGGTGCGATGATCTCAGCCCACTGCAACTTCCACCTCCTGGGTTCAAGCGATTCTCTTGCCCCAGCCTCTCAAATAGCTGGGATTACAGGCGTGCACCACCACACTTGGCTAATTTTTGTATTTTTAGTAGATATGGGGTTTCATCATGTTGGCCAGGCTGGTCTTGAACTCCTGACCTCAAGTGATCCGCCTGCCTCAACCTCCCAGAGAGCTGGGATTACAGGCGTGAGCCACCGTGCCTGGCCAATTGGTTCTACTTTTAGTACTACAAACACAAGGCATGGATGTTTTAAAAAGTTTTTTAAACCACAGATAAGCTAAAAGTTCTTTAAATGCAAATATTAGAAACTATTTTAGGAAATAAAATCACCTATAATCTTGAAGAGATAACCACTGTCAACATTTGGTATTTATCCTTCTGGTCTTTTATCAATGCATAAATATATAATATATCATATACCATAAATATATACTCTTTTTAAAAATATGAAAACTGAATTATATTAAACATATTTTAACTAAAAATACAGCATGAATGTTCTTCTATACTATGAAATATCCATCAGCAGCATCATTTTTGCTCCATTATTTTCTACTATAATATACTTATCTTGCCTGAGAACACAGGCTTTTTGCAGATTTTGTAGAATTATAAGTGATGTTATAATGGACGCTCTTATAGTTAAATCTTCACGCATATAAATGGTTATTTCCTCAGAACAATCTAAGTGAAGGGCTAAGTCAAGGGCTATGCAAAATGTGAAGGCTTCTGAAACACATTTTCGGATTTTCAACAATCAAAACAACTTCTACCTCCTTCCGGAAAGCCTGGCGCTGCAATTAACCAGGCCAGTTTTCATCCCACTGTGTGCCATGCGTCAAGTAATGTCTGTATCAGGAGCTAAAATGAATCTTTAAGGGCCTTCCATACATGACAAAATGACTCAGAATTGCAGAAGAAAAACATTAGCAGCCCCACATTTTCCATTTGTTAATAATTCTTTTCTGCCCCATTTTCATATTATAAGATTTGAGTCTCCTGGGCCTGTACTTTTCTCTCAGTGCTAATAGAATTCTAGTAGTTAGTCTTAGACTGCAGGCCATTCTCACCACAGGTGAGAGATACCTCAGGAAGAAAAGACGAAAACATCTTGCTTTCCTCCACATCTCTGGGAAAACAGAGTTTGTTTTGCATAATAAAGCTGTTCTTGCAAATGTAACTGGATTTCAGATACTGTTACTATGAAAGTAAATTTTTATATGTACAAAGTCTGTAATTCTGATTAGTTGTCTTAATAAGGTATTTCTCTGGTTATAATACTTAGCATCTCCATCCTCTGGAAAGTTTGAATACACTGAGTCTTATTTATTAAGACAAAGAGGATCATTGTCACTTATTTGCCCAAATACAAGGAAGTTAAGAACAATAACACTTAACAGTGTGTGTACATATATATATAGATATAATTTGATGAAAAAAGAGCCAAGAGTCAAAACTCTGTAAAATATTTGAAAACATTTATTCTGAGCCAAATATAAGTGACCATGGCCCATGACACAGCCCTCAGGAGATCCTGAGAACATATACCCGAGGTGGTTAGGGCACAGCCTGGTTTTATACATTTTTGGGAGACAGGAGACATCAATTGAGTACATGAGACATCAATCAAATACATTTAAGATGTACATTGGTTTGGTTCAGAAAAGGGGGACAACTCAAAGTGGGTGGGGAGATTCCAGGTTACAGGTAGACTTAAATATTCTCCAAGTGACAATTCGTTGAGTTTATCTGAAGACTGGGATCGACAGAAAGGAAGTGTTTAGGTTAAGACAAAAGATTGTGGAGACCAAGTTTTATTGTGCAGTGGAAGCTCTCACATAGCAGGCCTCAGAGAGAGTAGATTGTTAAATGTTTCTCATCGGACCTAAAAGGGTGCCTGGCTCTTAGTTGATCTCCTGGATCTGGAAAGCGAGGAAGGAAAAAAGTGGGGGGAAAGTGGATTCTCTATAGAATGCAAATTTTTTCTCACAAGAGAAAACTTTGCAGGGCAATTTCAAGATTTGGCAAGGAAATATATTTGGGGTTAAAATATTTTGACTTCTTGCCTTATTTGTTACATGATGTTATGCCAGAGGCAGGTTAGAAAGCAGACCTCGCTCTATAGGGTTAAAATAAAAACCCCTCTGATAAGACTTTATGGTTTACAAGATGTAACTCCCCAGACCCCTTAAGTAGGAATTTGGGGATGTTAAAAAAATTCAGAGCTTAGTTCTCTCTCTCTCTCCCTCCCTACCCTTCCTCTTACGCGCGCATGCACACACACACACACACACACACACACACAAGACAGAGTCTCACACTGTTGCCCAGGCACAATCATGGCTCACTGCACCCTTGACCTCCCTGGGCTCAGGTGATCCTCCCATTCAGATTCCCAAGTAGCTGGGACCACAGGCGCATGCCACCACACCCGGCTAATTTTTGTATTTTAGTAGAGGTGGGGTTTTGCCATTGCTCAGACTGGTCTCGAACTCCTGACCTCAAGTGATCCACCCCCCTCCGCCTCCCAAAGTGCTGGAATCACAGGCGTGAGACACCGCACCCAGCCTAATAGTTTATATTTTTAAAGACTCTGAGATGCTCTTTCTCACATACTTTATAGAAGCAGGGAAGAATGAGAACATGCTCTCCTGATCAAAACTATTTCAGGACTCAATGCCAAAAGATATTTTGTTAGATACATTATAAGGAAAAACAATTTGTGAAACTATGTGCTTATTGCTCTGATGTTTGCAAAATTATGCTGTCTACTTCTGAACTCCCTAAGACAAAAGAAAAGAAACAGTAACTGGACATTGACGGAAAAAGCGAGCCAAATTAAATAGAACAAGCACTGAATGATGATCTTATATATCAAAAGTTAGGAGGTACAGCCAAAGTAGTACTTAGAGGGAAATTTAGAGCTTTAAGTGCAAATATCAGAAAAGAGAAGGTTGGAAAATAATCTAAGCTTCTAATTCAAAAAGAATAGGCAATAAAAGAATGAGGTGGAAGAAATAAACATAAAAGCAGAAATTAATAAAATAGGCTGGAACAGAGAAAATCAATAAAACCAGCAATTGGATTTTAAAAAATATTAATAAATTAGAAATCTTAGCAAGACTGGACAAGAAAAAAGAGAAAACACAAACGATGAATGTCAGGAATGAGAAGGGAAACCTCAATTCAGATTCGACAGATAATTTAAAAGATAATAAGACATTACGGATAACTTTGTGCAAATAAATTCGAAAACTTGGCGGATTAGTCCGTTTTCATGCCGCTGGTAGACATACCGGAAACTGGGAAGAAAAAGAGGTGTAATTGAACTTACAGTTCCACATGGCTGGGGAGGCTTCAGAATCATGGAAGGAGGCAAAAGGCTCTTCTTACATGTTGGTGGCAACAGAAAATGAGGAAGATGCAAAAGCGGAAACGACTGATAAAGCCATCAGATCTCACGAAGTTATTCACTACCATGAGAACAGTATGGGGGAAACGACCTCCATGATTCAAATGATCTCCCACTGGGTCCCTCCCACAACACGTGGGAATTATGGGAATACAGTTCAAGATGAGATTTGGGTGGGGACACAGAGCCAACCCATATCACTTGGATAAATGGAAAAATTTTCTCCAAAGCACCACGTATTAAAACTTAAATAAAAAATAAAAATTTGGAATAGCCTTACATCTGTTTTAAAAATTGAGTCTATAATTAAGTACTTTCTCACAAAAGAATTTTAGCAGCAAACTTCCCTAGTGAAGTCTTCCAAACATTTAAAGGAGGGAAAATATTAATCTCAGAAAATCTCTATCCAGCTATAGCGTTGTTGTCAGGATTAAATGACTTAATATATCTAATCGTTTGGTTTTTCTCTGCACTCAACCATTTCATCTGTTTGTAAAGATAGTTTTATTCTTTCTCTCTAAACTAAGATCCATCCAGGATAATGTTGAATAGAAATGGCAATAGTGTATTGCTTTGTCTTGTTCACCCAACAAATATAGTGTTAGCTATAAGATTTGGGGGGGTTGTTTATTTTTATTTGTTTGTAGGTGCCTTTTATCAGATTATGAACATTTTCTTCTCTGTGTCTAGTTTGCTGAGAATTTTATCAAGAGTAAGTATTTAATTGTATCAAATGCCTTCTTCTGCATCTACTGAAATAATCACACTGTTCTTGCCTTTATTCTTTTAATGTGGTGAATTATATTGGTTATCTTTCAAATATTAAGCCTGCCTTGCATTCCTGGAATAAACTCTACTTGGTCATGATGCATTAACCCTTTCCAATAGCAAATTGAATTCAATTTGCTATTATTTTACTTAAGAGTTTTCTGTCTGAGAAATATTGGCCTATAATTTTATTTTCTTGTAATGTGACTAAAAATGTGAAAAAATGCACATTTCTCTGTAATTACGCTGTAGATCACTGATTTTAAAACTTTTGACCAAAACAATACAAAAAACATTATATTGTGACCAGTGCACATAGATCTGTGAGTGTGTGAAGTGTGTGAGTATATGTATAAAATAAAGCTTTTATAAAACAATGCTTTTTTTTTTAATAGGGTCTCACTCTGTTGCCCAGGCTGGAGTGTAGTGCTGCAATCACAGCTCACTGCAGCTTCCACCTCCTGGGCTTAAGCGATCCTCTCACCTCTGCCTCCCAAGTAGCTGGGATGACAGGCACATGCCACCACACCTAGCTAATTTTTTATTTTTAGTAGAGATGGGCTCCCACTAGGTTGCCCAGGCTGGTCTTGAATTCCTGGGCTCAAGTGATCCTCCCACCTCAGCCTCCCAAAGTGCTGGAATTACAGCTGTGAGCCACCACACCCAGCCTTATGAAATAATTCTTACCCTTCATAAGAAGGAAGCACTCTACTATTTCTGATTCAATTATCTTCTATTCTTTTAAATGATGGGTTGCTATGTGCAGTTTGAAAAACATAGATTGCATACAGTAGGCACTATATAAGTGTCTGCCATTGTTCTTAATAATTTATGGCTCTCTAGAACCTTGTGCAGTACCTGGCATACAGTGAATACTTGAAAAACATCTATGAATGAGTTAATTTGTTTATCAGTGGCTTTTAATGGAGTGGCTTCAATAGAGGTTAAGAGTAGTGACTTCTTTTAAGATATTATTTACTTTGACTCTTACTAGGAATTAGGGTATCACTTGGATCCTTGATGGCCTCTTACAACTGATAGCAAAGAAATTTGCTGGCCACCATAAAGAAGAAAACATAGTTGGCATGGCCTGCACATATACAAACTCATTCATGAAGGCAGTGTTCATCCCATTGTCACCTCAGTTAGGTAAATTACTTTGGAGGACCCATATGTGGCTGATTTTTTTTTTTTTTTTTTTTTTTAAGAGACAGGGTCTTGCTCTGTCACCCAGGCTGGAATGCTGTGGCATGATCTCAACTCACTGCAGCCTCGACCTCCTGCTCTCTAGCGATCCTCCCACTTCAATCTCTCAAGTAGATAGGACTACAAGCATGAGCCACCACACTCAGCTAATTTTGTATTTTTTGTAGAGACAGGGTTTCACCATAGTGCTCAGGCTGGTCTTGAACTCCTGAGCTCAGCAATCTGCCCACCTTGGCCTCCCACAGTGCTGGGATTACAGGCATTGAGTGTGGCTAAATTTTAACTTGAATTTGGATTCTTAATTTTCATTTAGAAAGAAAAGGCTCACAACTGCAATGCAGCATTGAAACAGTGTCTTTGGGTGTACAAAGCAAAGCAATTTAAAGGCTGGGGGAATTCTCAGGCCTCTCCTATCACAGAATGCCCAAAGCTAGCAGAGGTGATTGTAACCAATGGTAACCAATGTACACACTGCAATGGTCTATTTCAGTGTTTTGGATTACTCATTGTCAAAAGCCTCTAGCCAAGTTGGAAAAAGAGCTTTTAAACATCCAGTAATGAGTGGTCCAATTAAGGGGAGGTAAGGGTGTGTACAGAACTATTTTTACCAAATAGAAAATGCAGATAAAATGCTAGTATTCTTTGATGTGCTTCAGAATCACTCATTCAGTTCTGAGAGCTCTCAAGTGATCAAGATCACACACTCGGATTACGGAGGGCAGCTCGCTTCCACAATGCTGTGTATTATTGCCAGGGAAGCAGGGAAGTCTTCAGACTCTAAAAACAAAGAGGACTTAGACTAAAACTTTGAAAGTAGTCCTGAAAGAAAAAAAAAAGTACGCAATTGCAGGGATATGTGATTACTTTGCAAAAAGAGTTTTAGTACAATCAGTGTAGTGTTTCTCTGCCCTGTTCCTACAAAAACTGTTTCTAAATGAACATAGAATCTTATTACAGTCAGTGGCATCTGAGTACTGACTATATCCATCAGTTTGGGGCCTTGATTAGGTCAGTGTTCCCAAACCTGGCTGCCTACTGGAATTGTTTAAGGAGCTTTTAAAAATTAGGTTCTCCCAGTTTCACCTGGACCTACTTGAGAAACATTGGCCCACAGATCTGCAATTTTTTTTTTACATGCTCCAAGTGGTTGCCCACTGCTCAGAAGAATCAATGCACCTCCTTTGCAGCTAAATTATTATCAGGAAGAGATTTGGATGGTAAAGAAAATAAAGCACATGTGTGGTGAGTTTCCAACTTTGCAATTGATGCAGAGATTTCCTGATATCAACCCTAAGATATTCAGTAACGAGAAAGCAGGAGTTTGTTACTTTTTTGTACTTGCGGTCTATTCATGCTTTATTATTAATAGGTCTTCTCTCAGAGGGATACATTTTTTCATGCCATGTGAGCTCAATATTAGAAGAGAGATGGGACCAATTTTTCAAGTGCCAACCTAGCACTACATTACTTTACTATAAGAGATGGTCCCACAATTGTATTCTGAGCAACATACCTTGTATGAAAAAAGAAAACAGTTAACTTTATTTTAATTAGCATTCTCCTTACCATAAGACACATAAAAATAGGTCTCACCCTTCCATGATTGGAGAGAAAATAGTGATTATATTTTCAACCAGCTGGATGGGTAATTATCTAGCTATATGCCACACACAAAAATCAACTTACTCATTTCTTACATTTTCTCCTTATTTCTCCTCATTTTTCTACAGTTTTCCTTCCAAATTTTGTTACTTTTGTTACAGAACATAGATCCAGATATAAATGTATATTCCATACGGTGACTGCATGGATTCAGGCCTAGCTTCTATCGAATAATAGGGTAATAGAGCTGGAAGGGAACCCAGCAGTCATTCAAAATAACAGACTGATTTCTTATTAAAAGATGGAAGCCCAGAAGTTAAGTGATTTACCAGTCAACAAAGCCAGAATGAAATGAACAGTAGCTGAGCATTCTTTCCACCTACAATTCCATTCATTTGATGCATACAACGAAGTGAATTGGAGTATGCATGAGGGTATTAGAGTTCTCCAGAGAAACAGAACCATAGTGTGCATATATATATATAATATGCATATGTGTGTATATATTATTTACATATATACATACACAGTAGATGCAATATATATAGTTGTACACATAGATGTGTGAGTGTGTTGGGGAGGCAGAGGGGAAGAGAGCGAGAGATTTATT
Organism: Theropithecus gelada; assembly: GCF_003255815.1. Taxonomy (NCBI): domain Eukaryota; kingdom Metazoa; phylum Chordata; class Mammalia; order Primates; family Cercopithecidae; genus Theropithecus; species Theropithecus gelada. Next base: position 16,437,044 of record NC_037681.1, read on the forward strand.
ATTGGAAATGGCTCACACAATCATGGAGGCTGAGAAGTTCTACCATCTGCCCTCTGCAAGCTGGAGAATCAGTAAAGTAATTTATTCTGAGTTCAAAGGCCCAAGAACCAGAAGCTCCAATGTTGAAGGGCAGGAGAAGATGGATTCTCAGCTGAAGGAGAGAGACAGAGAATTCACCCTTCCCCCACATTTTTGTTCTTTTGGGTCCTCAGTGGATGGAGTGATGGCTGCTCAGATGTTCTTTCCTCAGTCTACTGACGCAAATGCTAATCTCTTTCAGAAATGCCCTCACAGGTACACCCAGAAATAATTTCACCACTATGTGGGCATCCCTTAGCCCAGTCAACTTGACACACACAATGAACCATCACAGTTAGGGTATTTTTAAAATCACGACACATTCACATTTTATTTATCTATTTATTTATTTATTTGAGACGGAGTCTCACCCTGTCACCCAGGCTGGAGTACAGTGACATGATCTCAGCTCACTGCAACCTCCACCTTCTGGGTTCAAGCAATTCTCCTGCCTTAGCTTTCCAAGTAGCTGGGATTACAGGCACATGCCACCATGCCTGGCTAAGTTTTATTTATTTTTTTTTCAGTAGGGACAGGGTTTCACTATGTTGGCCAGGCTGGTCTTGAATGCCTGACCTTCTGATCCATCCACCTTGGCCTCCCAAAGTGCTGGGATTACAGGCGTGAGCCACCGCATCTGGCCCACACCCGCGTTTTTAGGTAACACCTTTATTGAAATATAATTTCACATATCACAAAACTCACCCATTTAAAGTATGTAGTTCCAAGGTTTCTAGGATGTTCACAAAGTTGTGCAACAATCACAGTCTCATTTCAGAATTTTCATCACCCCCCAAAGAAACCCTGTACCTATTAGTAGTCATTCTCAATTTCCAGCCCCCAATCACCACTAACCTATGATCTGTTTATAGATTTGCCTTTTTTGCACATTTCATATAAGTGGAGTCACAGAAACTGTGGTCCTCGGTGACTACCTTCCTTGACTTAGCATAATGTCTTCAAGTTCTCCATGTTGCAGCATGAGTCACTACTTCATCTCCTCTTCTTGACAAATAATGTTCCAGTACATGAATGTACCACATTTTAAAAATTTATTCACCACTGGGCTAGGCATGGTGGCTCACACCTGTAATCCCAGCACTTTGGGAGGCCAAAGTGGGCAGATCACTTGAACCCAGGAGTTCAAGACCAGCTTGGCCAACATGGTGAAACCCTGTCTCTACACAAAATACAAAAATTAGCCAGACATGCTGCACACCTATAGTCCCAGATGCTCGGGAGGCTGAGGCAGGAGAATTACTTGATCCTGGGAGGCAGAGGCTGCAGGTAGCCAAGATCGTACTGTTGCGTTCTAGCCTAGGTGACAGGAGTGAAACCCTGTCTCAAATAAATAATAATAAATAAAAATAAAAGTTAATTCCCCACTTGATGGAAATATGTGTTTTTTCTATTCTGGCTATTACAAATAACAATGTCTTGAACATTAATGTACAAGTTTTTGCATAGACACATATTTTAATTTCTCTTGGGCGTATACCTAGGAGTGAAATTGCTGGGTTATATGGTAACTCTACATTTAACATTTTTAAAAACTGCCAAAAGTTATTATTATTATTATTATTTTTGAAATGGAGTCTTGCTGTGTTACCCAGGCTGGACTGCAGTGGTGTGATCTTGGCTCACTGCAACCACTGCCTCCCTGGTTCAAGTGATTCTCCCTCCTCAGCCTCCCAGGTAGCTGGGATTACAGGGATGTGCCATCATGCCCGGCTAATTTTTGTACTTTTAGTAGAGACAGGGTTTCACCATGTTGGTCAGGCTGGTCTCAAACTCCTGATCTTGGGTGATCTGCCCGCCTTTGCCTCCCAAAGTGCTGGGATTACAGGCGTGAGCCACCATGCCCAGCCTGCCAAAAGGTTTTCCAAAGCAACTGCTCCATTTTACATTCTCACCAGTAATGTGTAAGGGCTCCACTTCCCATAACTCACCAGCACTTGTTATTGTCTTTTTTCATTATAGCCATCCTGGTGGGGGTGAAGTGGTATTTGTGATTTTCATTTGCATTTCCCTACTGATGAATGATGTTCGGCATCTTTACACGTGCTTATCAGCCATGTGTATATCTTCTTTGGAAAATGTCTATGCAGATCCTCTACCCATATCTAAATTGGGCTATTTGTCTTTTTATTATTCCACTGTAAGAATTCTGTAGATATGCTAGATGTTAGTCCTTTATCATATTGCTATAGTTTGGATGTTTGTCCCCTCCAAAACTCAAGTGCGAATGTGATCCCCAATGTGGGAGGAGGGACCTAGTGGGAGATGTTTGTGTCATGCGCGTGGATCCCTCATGAATGGCTTGGTGCCCTCCTCATGGTAATGGGTGAATTTTCACTCTATGAGTTCATGTGTGATCTGGTTAAAAAGAATTGGGGATCTCCCCACTCTCTCTCTTGCTCCTTTTCTCACCGTGTGACATACCTGCTCCCCCATCACCTTCTACAATGAATAAAAGCTTCCTAAGGTTCTGACCAGAAGCAGTTGCTAGCACCATGCTTGCACAGCCTGCAGAACCGTGAGCCAAAATAAACCTCTTTTCTTTATAAATCACCCAGCCTCAGGTATTCCTTTATACCAATGCAAAATGGACTAATACACATATAAATGATTTGCAAAAAATTTCTGTGGGTTTTCTCTTCATTTTCCTGATAGTATCCTTTGAAGCACAATTTTTTTTTTAAATTTATCTATTTTTTTGTTTTGTTGCTTGTGCTTTTGGTGGTATATCTAAGAAGATACTGTCTCACCCAAGGTTACAAGATTTATGCCTATGTTTTTACTAGATTTTTAGTTTTAGCTCTTGTTAGGTCTTTGGTCCATTTTGAGTTAATTTTTGTGTAAGTGTGAGAGAGGCATCTAAATTAATTCTTTTGCACTTGGCTAACCAGTTGTCTCAGTACCATTATTGAAAAGGCTATTCCTTTTTTTATTTTATTGTCTGAGCACTCCTGTTGGAAACCAATTGGCCATAAATGTGAGGGCTTATTTCTGAACTCTCAATTCTATCCCACTGATTTATATATCTGTCCTTATGCTGTTACCATGCTATCTTGATTACTGTGGCTTTGTAGCACATTTTAAGATCAAGAAGTGTGATTCCTCAGACTTTGATCTTCCTTTTGAAGACTGTTTTGGCCACTCTAAGTGTCTTACATTTTCATGTGAATTTTAGCTTCAGATTGGCTATTTCTACCAAGAAGCCAGCTGGAATTCTGATGAGGATTGCAATAAAGTTGTAGATCAACATGCAGAGTATATCTTAACAGTATTAAGTCCTCTGATATATGAACATGGGATGCATTTACATTTATTTAGGTGTTCTTTCATTTCTTTCAAAAATATTTCTAGAGTATATGGTTTGAACCTCTTTTGTTAAATTTATCCCTAATAATTTTATTCCTTTATATGCTCTTTTCAATACAATCATTTCCTAATTTCATTTTCAGGTTGTTCTTTGCTAGTCTATAAAAACACAATTGTTTTATATCTTGATCTTATAGTCTGTAATTTTCCTGAACTCACGTATTAGTTCTAATAGTTTTCTGGTGGAGACTTTGGGATTTTCTATGTGAAAGATTATGCCATTTGCAAATATAGTTTAACTTCTTTTCCAATACGGACGCTTTCTTTTTCTTGCCTAACTGTCCTAGCTAGAGCCCCAATAAAATGTTGAAAAAAACTGATGAAAGCAGAATGTTGAAGAGACATGATGAAAACAGACATCCCTGTCTTGTTCCTGATCTCAGAGGGAAAGCTTTTAGTCTTTTCTCACTGATGTTATTTGTGGATTTTTGTAGATAATGTTTATCAGGTTGAGGAAGTTTCCTTCTATTCCCAGTTTGTTGCATGTATTTATCATGAAGGGGAGTTAAATTTTGTCAAATGATTTTTCTGATTCTATTTAGTCATATGATTTTGTCCTTTGTCCTACTGATATATATTAATGCAACCTTTAATTCCTGGAATACAATTCACTTGGCTATAGTTTATAATTCTTTAATATGTTGCTGGATTCAGTTTGCTTGTATTCTGTTGAGAGTTTTTGTGTCTATAGTCATAAAAAGTATTGGTTTCTTGTTTTCTTGTGATATCTAAGTCTGGTTTCGGTATCAGGGTAATATTGACCTCAGAGAATGGGTTGGGATGTGATATGGTTTGGCTGTGTCCCCACCCAAATCTCATCTTGAACTGTAGCTTACATAATTCCCTCATGTTGTGGGAGGGACCCAGTGGGAGATAACGGAATCATGGGGGCAGTTTCCCTGACACTGTTCTCATGGTAGCAAATAAGTCTAATGAGATCTGATGGTTTTATAAGGGGAAACCCCTTTTGCTTGGCTCTCATTCTCTTCTCTGCGACCATATGAGATGTGCCTTTTGTCTTCCGAGGTGATTGTGAAGCCTCCTCAGCCACATGAACCTGTGAGTCCATTAAGCCTCTTTCTTTTGTAAACTGCCCAGTCTCAGGTGTATCTTTATCAGCAGCATGAAAACGGACGAATACAGGATGTATTCCATCCTCTTCTGTTTTTTTGGAAGAGTTTGTGGAGTGCTGGTATTAATTCTTTTTTAAATGTTTGGTAGAATTTAACAGTGAAGATAAGTAGGCTGTGTCTTTACTTTGTAGGAAAATTTTAAATTACTAATTCAATCTCTTACTTCTTAAGGTTTTATCTGAATTTTCTATTTCATCTTGAGTTAATTTACCTAGTTTGTTTCGCTAGAAATTTGTATATTCCATTAGGTCCTCTAATTTGTTGGCATACAATTGATATGTGATCTTTTTGGTTTCTGTAAGGTTTGTAATAATGTTCCTTCTTTCAATCTTGATTTTAGTAATTTGATTCCTCTTTTGCTTGGTCAGGCTAGGAAAAGGTGTATCAATTTTGTTGATCTTTTCAAAAAAACTTTTCATTAGTTGATTTTCTCTATTGTTTTCCTATTTTCTCTTTCATTTGTTCCTACTCTTCTTTATTTCTTCATCGTACTTTGAGTTTGCTATTCTTTGTACTGTTTCTTAAGGTGAAAGATTAGGTTAGGTTTCAGATTTTTTTTTTTTTCTTTTTAAAAGTTGACACTGACAGCTATAAATTTCTGAGCATTGCTTTCAGTACATCCCAGTAAGATTTGGTATGTTGTACTTTCATTTTCATTCATCTGAAAGTATTTTCTAATGATAAGGCTTGGCTGTGTCCCCACCCAAATCTCATCTTGAATTCCCACATGTTGTGCGAGGGAACCAGTGGGAGTCAATTGAATCATGGGGGCAAGTCTTTCCCATGTTGTTCTCGCGATAGTGAATAAGTGTCACGAGATCTGATGGGTTTTTTTTCCTTTTCCCAAATGGCTGTTGAACTTATTTGCTTGATCAATAATGGTCCTGGCAAAAACGAGTTAACCAATGCTGAGACATTTGTAATGAAATACTAATTTTAAAAATCCATGACACCTTGATAGAAATTAGAGTTTACACAAACAAAAAAGGAACCTTCGGTAATACCAGCAGCTATCAAGTGAATGTACTGAGATCGACAGGGCAGCAAGAAGGCATTTGCACATTGATATCTGACAGCTGACCATACTTTCAGTCACCAGAATATCTTCTCTCCAGATTTAAAAAATAGTATGCTGATTTCTATAAGAAAGCTTTTTATTTCCGTACAAAAATCAAATAATGGCCAATGACTCACAACAGTGCAATAGGTAGAGGATTAAAAACTGCATCAAACAGGTGCTGAAAATAAATACTACCTAGGAGCAGGAGGAGAGCGCCCTCGGGTGGGGTTTGTTTTCGTTTCCTTGAGTGTGTGTGGGGTTTGTCTTCCGAGCCATGAGCCTGGCCTGTCTCGCGGTGCTATTCACTCTGACAGAGTGCACCTGCAGCACGTTGCCTCCAGAGCCCAGCCTCCCAGAAGCTTCAGAGCATCAGAGCATCAGTCTCATCGGATGGACCAGAAACAAGAAAATGGGGCGGGGTGAATCACAGCTATGATTCAAAGGAAAGGAATTTTTTTTATTATTGCTCAGTCTTGTCAATTGGGAACCCACCAGTAGGTTCACTGAGATGATATGGGTAATTTCAAACTTTTGTTTCAGAGCACATATATGGCTTATTCAGGCAAGAAGACATGTACATTCTAGCCCAAGCAAGCAATCGGAGTCATTCTGTTTTTAAGGAAGATCAGTCGTTTAAAAGATTTCTGGTTTGAGCAACATCCTCTGTGGATGCACCAGGCCAAGGTGACTACCTTCGACCAACCCAGTGGGAAGGCCTTTTCTGGTCCCCCCAGTGAGGAACCAGTGGGAATGGGCGGCCTCTCGGCTGGCCTGCGCTGCCGGGGGTGGGTGGGCAGACTCCACAGGCAGCCCGTCTGTGGCCAGATAGGCCGTCCTGGTGACTCGGGCTTATGGACTGTGGTTTAGAACTGAACTGCAGAAGGAGAGAGTTAGGAGGGCGGGCCAGGGAACACCCACCAGGTGCCGCTCTGACCAGTCAGAGAACCTGAGGCAGCTCCCCCATAGGGATCTGCACCAAGAAGGTGTTGAAGGCACAAGCAAGAGTGAAGGTACCAGAGATCACGGAGGGCGCAGCATTGACCTGGTGTGGTTCCCCTTTGAATGAGAAGGAGATCCTGATTCTGCTGCGATAAAAAAAGCAAAGAAAGACGATTTTTGATTTAAAAAGAAGCCGCTCAAGGGTTAAAATGGTTATTTCAAGTTAAGGAAGAAAATTAATACGCTGACACTATCTGGAAAACTCATCTGTCCCTAAAGCCCACAATGCATCCACTGCTTTGTCCTCCCATGGAACTTAAGCCTGATGTGAAGGAGTCAGACGTGTGACAGAGGAAGAGTGTGAGAAGAGAAGACACCTTTACAGAATGTACAGCGAGAGAGCCAGCCTGGCCCCCGGGTTACAATAAGATGCACGGGTCCTTTCAGTCTCGCGGACTCTGGACGGTGGCGCAGGCTGCTCAGATGGATGTCTCCTTACTGTCCCTGCTGGGCAATGGCTTCACAGGCTCCTTGCCTGCCTTTGGCTACTCTTTAGCTGCTATCGGCTCGAGGACGCCGTCTCTGGGCGGCTCGACAGCACCTGTGCGCCACTCGGGCTCCTCGTCCTCCTGCGCCTGCTGCTCGGCCGTGGCTGGCTGCATCTGGAGCAGCTGGAACTGCTCGATGATGGCCTCACGCTCCTTGTGAATTGCTTGATTCAAATGATCGTTCTTTATTTCCACCTCTTCGTTCTGTCTCTGTAAATCTTCCAGAGTGATCTGCGGCTCCTCCTCATCCTCACTGTCGCTCTTGGAGGAGTACTCCTCAGTCTTGCTTAAGCCCTGCTGCTGGCGACTCTGAATTTCCACAATCTCTTCTTTTTCTGAGGCAATCTGCTGGCACAGAAACTGCTCCATGGCCAGGACCTCCTCCTGTTCAGTCAGGATCTCTTTCTCCTGAACAAGGAGAATATTTATAACTTCTTCATTTTCATTCATTTCTTTTTTGGAAACAGCCTCTTTTGAAAGACTGGCTATCTCTTGTGCAATCTTGGTTTCACACTCCTGTCTTTCAGCTTCTCTCAGTTGTCTTTTGAGAGCTGTCAAAATTCTTTGGACTTCCCATAATCTTTCTTCTTCAGACAAATCCTTTATCCCACCCTGCGGATCTTGATGTAAACAATTCAAAAGCAACTCCTGTCTCCTGATCTCCTCCTCGTTGCCTGTCTGGGTCTCTGGCAGTGTGGGCATCGTGGCCATGTTAGACCATCGCCAAGGTTTCGTCACTTGTTTAGTACCACATTTCCAAAGAGTTCTTGCACATGTGTGAAAAACACATACAGGACTAGATTGCTGATCTGCACAGTTCGGCTGAGCACTACAGAAATGTTCTGTATATTCATTTTTGTTTCCAGTTCCTTTGCGATGACATGGCCCTTGTGCACAATGAGCCAAGAAATCAGAAGACAGTTACCTTCTGGCAGTTCTTTGAGTAAACGCTGGAATTCCTGCACTTTCTCAGTCTCCGTGGTCCTCCCACAAGCCTCTTCAAATCTGGGCATAAGCTCTTTGGTAAGCAAATTCTCTGGAAGGTCTCGCAAATACTGCCTCTGCAAACTGGCTACAGTGTGAGGCTCATATTCTTCCCAGTTTGTAGACTCCTCCTGGTCATAGGCTGCTTTTAGCTCATCCACCTTTGATTTAATTCCTGATACCCTATAGATGCCTTCGCACTTCATGCCATACTTCTCTACGTAATTCATGGAAAATGGCCGGCAGCCAAATGCCATCATGTACCATGGTCCTCTCTACTGCATCAGCCAAAGGAATTCCAAAAATGGGCTTGAGATTTGGAACATCAATCTGAGGCACCTCTGGCTCCTAAATTGGCTTTTTCTTTTTCTTCTTTTCTTTCCACTGTTTTAACAACATCAGTTGCTGTCAAGTTTTTGACTTTTTTTTTTTCTTTTACTTCTTCTCTTTATGTTTTTCTTCTTTGTGCTTTTCTTCTTTATGCTTTTCTTCTTTGGGTCTCTCTTTTATTTTGAAATCCTTCTCCTTCTTTTTAGAAAAGCTGGGATTCTTGAACACATGGATTCCCTTGGGCCTCTTCATTTTAGAAGGACTTTCTGCCTCATCTCCAGAGCTATCTTCATGAAAGGCTGCACAGCCTTCACTCCTCTTTTCCTTTTCCCTTTTTCTTAAAATCTCCTTTTTTCTTCCCATGGTCTTTCTCTTCATCGGACACTGTATCAGGAGGCTTGTGGAGGATGTCATGGGGAGGCGAGGGCTCGCCAGTGCAGTACGATCCAGGAAACTTAGTAAGGCTGATCTCTTCAGAGCTGGGGGTCTGGGTAAGCCCACTGCCATGCTCCAACCCGTGGTGTTCACTGGGGTTGCTGGTGGGGGGCAGGAAGCACTTGGTCATGCGATGTCCTGACTAGGAAGGGACGAGGTCTTCTCTGTTACCTATCCATTATGCCTGTGCCCGGCCACAGCCACCACCTCCTCATGCTCATGCTGCCACCACAGCCACTGGAGCCACCTTCTGCCTATCTGATGGTTTTACAAAGAGGAGTTCCCCTGCATAATTTTCTCTTTGCCTGCTGCCATCCATTGATGACGTGACTTGCTCCTCCTTGCCTTCCACCTTGATTGTGAGGCCTCCCTAGCCATGTGGAACTGTAAGTCCATTAAACCTCCTTCTTTTGTTAAATTGCCCAGTCTCAGGTATGTCTCTATCAGCAGCATGAAAACAAACTAATACATCTAATTTTACTTGTGATTTATTTGACCCATTGGTTATTTAAGTGTGTTATTTGATTTCCACATTATTTGTAAATTTCCCAGATTTCCTGCTGTTGTTACTTTATTAACAGGTTTAATTCAATTGTGGTTAAAGAACATACTTTGTATGATTTTAATTTTTAAAAATGTACTGGGGCTTATTTTACAGATTAGCCTATAGCATAAATATCAGGATAAATGTTCTATGTGTCCTTGAGAAGAATGTATATCCTACTGTTACTGGGTGGAGTGTTCTATAGATGTTTATTAGATCTGATTTTTACAGATGAGAAAAGTGAGATCCAAATGGGAGTAATGGACTAATTCAATGTCACATATCAAGCTGGTCAGGGGTCACATGAATTACTGAGGTGAATCATGTGAAACTGCCACTTGAGTATCAAAAACTGTTAAAAACCAACAAATTCTTATAGTTCAACATCAAAGAATCCACGCCTCCTGACTTTGAGTCCAGTGTTTTCATCACTGAACTGGTATCCTGTATTAGGGCAGGCTGTGCTGTGTAAATCATATGTCCTGAACTATCCTTGGCTTAAAACAATAGGTATCAACTACTTGCTCATCACATTCCATGAGGATAATGCAACTTTCCTCCAAATGGTGATGCAGGGATCACACCTGCTTTCATCTTGTGTGTCCGCCTTCTAGAACACGTGGCACACATCAGGGGAAGAAAACTTCAGGATCACAGGCATGTCCTTAAGCGTGAGCCCTAGGGGTGGCTTAGATCACATCCACGCACATCTCATTAGCCAGAACCCAGTCATGGGGCCCAAACCAACTCTGTGGGGTCACGTCACTTACAGCATAATTTTATATCCTTAGCCAATTCCATTGGAAATGCAGTCTGACTTGACAGTGGGAGGTGTCTGTGATCTCACCTCAAGAATTCAGCACTTTTAAAAATTTTCCCATTTTGGTAAGTTTTAAAATATATTTTCAGGAATTCAAAATGCAGGTCATAGCAGGGCATGGTGGCTCACTCCTGTAATCTAAGCCCTTGGGAGGCCGAGGCAGGAGGATGGCTGGAGGCCAGGAGTTCAAGGTCAGCCTGGGCAGCATAGCAAAACATCACCTCTAGTGAAAATAAAAATTAAATGTAGATATTGAAAATGTCTCTTGGGCTTAAAATATGAAATAATTTCTCTTGTTGATTTTTTCCAAATGTGCAGCCCTATTATGTTTTAGATAATTTAGAAGTTCTTAACAAGGCAAAACTGCTCCCCATTAAGACTGTAATAAACATACCAAAGGTTTCCAAGGGCTAGAGTACAGAATCGAACTTGTTTCATTCAGCCATCTCCTACTTAAAAACAAAAAGTCTTTGAACTGCATTGCCATCTATAAATAGGAAGGGGAAATCAGCTTGTGTGGGTTTGTAATCCCTGCCTCCAACTCTACGTCTACTGAAAAGGGCCCTCTGGCTGAACATTTCTCAGTTATGGTATAACACAGAGATGCCTGGCTGTGGACACTACAGTTCTCCTGCAACTTTACCCTGGACAGAGTCTCATTTCAACTCTGGTAAGCTTCTCATATACCCACCAAGGGAGCCAAATGGAACTTTTCAGTGTGCTCAGAGAAAGGAACCGAGATATGTATTCTCCGCAATTTTCGATTACATTTACTGCCAAGAGTGGCCAAGAAGTCATTTCCAAACCCATTTCTTAAAGGAACCCCAAGAAAGCCAGAGTGACTGGTAGCCACTCTGTATACTGAGAGGAGAGTTCAGGACTAAGAGGGCCAGGATTCTAGGAATTGTCCCCTCCTCTAGCTGACACGGAAACTGCAGGAGCTTCTCTGTGGCACAGCTAGGAGCTGGGGAAGAGGCTGGAGGGAAAACAATGTCAGATTCTAGCACCCAGCACTATAGGACCCTGAGTTCATACATGTTGAACCCAAAATGAAGAATAGCGGAGAAATTTATCAAATTGTCATAGAATGCTGAGGGGAACTGGCAAATCCCTACCTGTGTAGGAGATGGTTCTCCACATGACCCAATCCCTGTAAGAGATATTTTGGTTTTTCTAGATGCATCTGTTCTATTATTCCACTTTCAGAAAGGGCCTTGGTTTGGTTCAAAACAGAAATATTCAGTTCGTAGTAGGTGGGATAGGAGTAGGGGGTTCTTAAAGAACCTGGTATATTTTCCTTTTATTATTAAGAATTTGGGTTTCTTTGAGAACAGAAGTTCTCAATCATTTTGGCCTGAGAACCCATTTACACTCTTAAAAATTATCAAGGAACCCAAAGAGCTTTTGTTAATCTGGACTACATCCATCTATACTTATAACATGAGAATTAAAACTGCAAAATTAAAAACCTTTATTAATCCATTTTACAAAATGAATATTCCCATTATATGTTACTTTAGATAGCATACTTTAAGGAAAAATAGCTATATTTTTCAAAACAAAAATATGGCATTGTTTACCTTTTTGCAAATCTCTTTAATGTCTGGCTTAACAGAAGACAGCTGGAATCATACACTTCTCTCTGCACTCAATCTGTTGCAATATTTTGGTCAAAGAATATGAAGAAACTCCTTCCTCACACAGATAAGTAGAAAAAGGAAGAAATATTTTCATCTTTTAAGATAATTTGGGGGTATTTTGAGTTTCTACACCCAAACTCAACAAGTGGTATGTTTAAAGGTTAGTACAATGTGGAATCCAAAACCCTATCAGTGAATATTTTATATTTGGTGACATTAAAATTCATCAGTTTGGCATGTTTTCCAACACCAACAACCCTTTCTCTGATTCTCTACACACCAGTTGGCTGTCCTACAATTCAATTTAATCCTGACACTAGCTACCTGGAGTTACAGTCAGACCTCACAGGTTCAGGGCTCAGTCTCACAAGACTTCCCTCACTTCAGATGAAAGTTGCAAGAAGTGGGTCCCCAGATTACCCCACTTTTTTCCAGCTTGGCTATAAATCGGGGGTTCCATGACTCCCTCCCTCTTGTTTGGTAATTTGATAGAACAGCTCACAGAATTTGGGAAGACAGTTTATGTTCTACTATGTCCAGTTTATGTCCTGTTATAAAGGATACAACTCAGGTACAGTCAGATGGCAGAGATGCATGGGGCAAAGTAAGTAGAAAGGGTGCAGAGCTTCCATGCTCTCACTGGGCACACCATTCTCCCAGCACCTGAATGTGTTCACCAATCTGGAAACTCTCTGAATTCCGTGGTCTAGGGGTTTCCATGGAGGCTTTATCACGCAGACATGATCCATTATTTTTTTATTTTATTTTCTTTTTTTTTTTGAGACAGAGTCTCGCTTAGTCGCCCAGGCTGGAGTGCAGTGGCGCAATCTCGGCTCACTGCAAGCTCCGCCTCCCGGGTTCACGCCATTCTCCTGCCTCAGCCTCCCGAGTAGCTGGGACTACAGGCGCCCGCCGCCTCGCCCGGCTAATTTTTTGCATTTTTAGTAGAGACGGGGTTTCACCATGTTAGCCAGGATGGTCTCGACCTCCTGACCTCGTGATCCGCCCGCCTTGGCCTCCCAAAGTGCTGGGATTACAGGCGTGAGCCACCGCGCCCGGCCGACATGATCCATTATTAACTTCATCTCCAGCCCCTCTCGTTTCTCCAGAGGACGGGGTATAGGGCGGAAAATTGCAGGCTTCTATACAAGGCCTGGTTTTTCCAATGACCAGTCCCCATCTGAAAATATTTAGGGGCCCAGCAAGAGTTGCTTCATTAGAACAAAAGACATTCCTATCACCCAGGAAACTCCCAAGGGATTTAGATGCTTTATGTCAGTGTATTAGTCTGTTCTCACACTGCTATGAAAAAATGCCCAAGACTGGGTAATTCATAAAGAAAAAAGGTTTAATTGACTCACAGTTCTGCATGGCTGGGGAGGCCTCAGGAAACTTACAATCTTGTGGAAGGCACCTCCTCACAGGGCGGCAGGAGAGAGAATGAGTGCTGAGCAAAGGGGGAAGCCCTTTATAAAACCATCAGATCTTATGAGAACTCACTCACTATCAGGAGAACAGCAGCACGGAGGTAACTGCCCCTAGGATCCAATTACCTCCCACGGGGTCCCTCCCATGATACGTGGGGATGATGGGAACTACAGTTGAGATTTAGGTGGGGACACAGCCAAACTATATCAGTCAGGAACCAGGATCAAAGGCCAAATACGTATTTCTTATTACACTACAATTGGTTGATCACTATACAATATTCTTTTACAACTAGTTGTTAGTACTACTTCTGATCTCATCAGAAAAATCTTTAAATATTGGGAAGCTGTCAAACTTACAGTGATGGATCTGGGTTTTGCAAAATCTGAAAGCTCACTTGAAAGCTTGAATGTTATCACTGGCAATGTTTTTCTTGAAGTGACAAGCTCATGTCATTCATTTTGGAGGAAATGTCTGCCAAATGCCCAAATCTGACTCACTGCAGTTTGTCTGTCAGTTCTGCTTTCAAGTAAAAATGGTGGTCCATAAAAAAGAGCTGTAGCTTGTGCATTGCAGGCCATTGCACAAGAGCACAGCCTTCAGCAACCATCATCCTTGGAATGCAGCAGAAGTGTTTCTGTGCATTTCCCACCGTGTCCCGAGGGGCATGACTGCTTCACAGGGGACATTCTTCACTGACACTTTGTGTTTGCTTTTATTGCAACAGCACGGTGCTGAAGGATGCAGTTACTACTGATTCAGTGTTGTTCCGCCGCTGGGATTTGTGCTTACTTTTGAACAATCAGAGCAAATGTCTACATTGTAAAGGGGACAAATAATGTCCCAATACAACCATGAAAACAGTTTTGTCACTGCAGATCCTCCAAAAGGATGTTGGAGACGCCTAAAGATCCACTTTTTGGAGATCACTCTTTGAGAACTGCTATTTTAGAAACAATCCTCCTGCTATAAAGACTAAATATTTGGCTCACATGTGTAATCTCAGCACTTTGGGAGGCCAAGGTGGGCAGATCACTTGAGGTCAGGAGTTTGAGACCAGCTTGGCTAACATGGTGAAACCCCGTTTCTACTAAAAATACAAAAATTAGCCGGGCGTGGTGGCATGCACCTGTAATTCCAGCTGCTTGAGAGACTGAGACAGGAGAATCATTTGAACCAGGAGGCAGAGGTGCAGAGAGCTAGGATGGCATCATTGCACTCCAACCTGGGCGACAGAGTGAGATTCTGTCTCAAAAAAAAAAAAAAAAGACTAAATACTAATATTTTCCTAGAAGTTCATTTATAGGAAAAAAAAGAGGAACTAGAATAATTTGGAAAAACTCCCCAAAAAAACCCTCAGTTACCTTAGTTGTCAATGTGTAAGCTTCTAGAACAGACTCCATCTTTTAAAGTTTTGAACAGTATCTTAGGAATGCAGTAACAACGGTGACAATAGTGTGTGTTTGTTGCAATGTTTACTACTGGGGGACAACTGTGCTTTGTACTTTAAATGCATCCTCTCCAATATTCTTTAGTACCACACTTTTTGTTGTTGTTGTTGTCTTTTTTTGGAGTTTTGCTCTTGTTGCCCAGGCTGGAATGCAGCGGTGAGATCTCAACTCACTGCAACCTCCGCTTCCCGGGTTCAAGCAATTCTCCTGCCTCAGTCTCCCGAGTAGCTAGGTTACAGGCACATGCCACCACGCCTGGCTAATTTTTTTTGTAGTTTTAGTAGAGACAGGGTTTCTCCATGTTGGTCAGGCTGGTCTCGAACTCCCGACCTCAGGTGATCCACCTACCTCCGCCTCTCAAAATGCTGGGATTACAGGCATGGGCCACCCTGCCCAGCCTAGTACCACACCCTTTATAGATGAGAAGACTGGGACACAGAGAAATGAGAGTGTGACAAGGTCACAGCCGTATGTGGTGATTAAGGCTCTGAAGCCATGTGGTCTGATTCCCAGAGCCTCGATCCCTAAATCCTGCATAATATGCTGCATCACATCTAAGCTTCACATTTACTTACTTCTTTTCTGCCATGCATGTGCATTGGTTCAAATCCTCAAAGGGAAATGCAATGTCTCATCTCAACCACAGGGCCCCAAAAAAGGGCTCAGTAAACATCTTCAGCATGAGGGACAGAATCTTTAAACCATGATTAGTAATGGTGCTAGAAGTGAAATACTCAAACAGCCAGCTCCTTCAGTATTATTAACTCATTAAGGAGGGAACCAACAGAAAATAAAAAAAAAGACTTGTTCCTTAAAAACTTTGATGAAAATTGTGTGTGTGTGTGTCTGTATACATACACGTATCTATTTTACTTGTTTGCTAAATAGACACAGATATACTCAGGTAGTTAACAAACATGTAGGTTGTATAAAAATAAAACTAGTTTACCTTCTTTTGGGCAATGAAATCCCAATACCTTTGAGGTTGACTCAGGCCTTATCCATTTCTGCAGGTTAAGAAGTTACAAGTCTTCAGGTCTGTAAACTGTTGAGGCCGTTATCATTGTCCTTCGTTAGTCCACTATACCTGGACAACAGTGACATCTCTAAGACAGGCAGCCAAGGGGGTTCTTTAACGAACAGAACGTCCCCCTTTTATTAAGCAGGCTTATTAGAAAATGCTAGAAGTTACCCTTAACGCAAGCAAGTGGCCTTTTTCCAAGTCCGGGGATTTACGAAATTTACTTACCTATTTTTTGCATTTTTCCAAGGTGTTTTTTTTTTTTTTTCGTGTGCGTGTGGGTTTGTTGTTGTCGTTGTTGTTGTTTTGGTTTGGGTTTTTGCCTTTTTCCAAGTTTGGGATTTCTTTTTTTTTTTTTTTTTGATCTCATAAAGCAAACCTGTTTTCTGGATGGAGGCCCAGCGGAACTTGTTCCGGCCGCACGTCTCGGTCAGAACGAACGCTTCTGCAGCGGCAGGAAGGGAGGCTCGGGATCCGGGCCTGGGGTTCCGCGGCCGCGCCCCTCCCCACTCCCCGCGGCCCGCTGGAACGCGCACGGCCGGGGACGGTGGCGGGTACGCGCGCGGGCAGGCGGCGCGCACGGCCGGGTAGGCGCGCGGGGGCCGCGTGGGGCGGCGGCGTCCTGGCCCCCAGAGCCGGTCTCGCGCGCTGGGAGTCTTCCTTCCGCCGCCGCCGCCGCCACATCCCGGGACCCTACGGGCCGCGGCGCGGAGGCCGCCAGTGGCGGCGCAGAGGCCTCGGGGCAGGGTGGGGCGGGCCTCCCGCGCTCCCGGGACCCCGCGCGCTTCGCCCACAGGCCCGGCGAGGCCCGACCCGCGCTGCGCCCCCAGGGCCGGGGGAGGAGCCTAAGGACCCGGACGAGCGCCGCTCCAGTAGGGTGAGCCCGGGGACGCGCAAGCGGGTGGGTTTCAGCGCCCGGGCCCCTGGCCCCGCCGCGGGGCGCACGGAAAAACCGGAGAACCTGCGGGTTTTGTCCTGGCGAGCCACATCCTGGTGTGTTTTGGCGACTTGAAGACCTCCCTAGTTCGCGGGAGTAGCGGGAAGAGCCTTCCTCGCGTTAATTATGCAATAAGAAGGCGTCCTTGTACGGGATACTGTGACCCGCGGAATTATTGATACTTGTGCGAGCCTACGATTTACTTCTTTCATCCTTGGCCGAGAATTTGCGTTTGTAATTGTCGATGGAGAGAGGAAGAAAGGGTTCCGCTCGGGTCCAAGGAGCATGCTGAGGAGGGCGGGGAAGAAGGAGCATGTACAGCCTCAGTGCGAGGGGAGGCAGGGGTGGGGATGCACGTTCCCTGCCTGACGGGCCTCGGGGTGCCCAGAGCCTCTGATCTTCGCTGTCAGGAGGCCTGTCCCAAGTTGCAGGTTGAGGCATGCAGTTCTGCACTTCTGGCTGGGAAGGTGAACCAGGTTTTCCAAAAACTGTCATTTTTGCTTTCCAAGTCTGCAAGGCAGGAAAGGGTTGGGCAGTGAATGGAAAGCAGTGCGGCCAGGTTCTGGTTAGCTCAGCGGCAGGACTGTCATAAAGGTTTTTTTTTTTTTTTTTGGTCTGAAAACCGGAGTCTGGGGCTTTGGGCCATGAGGAGTTGGGTTATTGCATTGCTTGAAGTGCCAGAGTGAGACATGTCTCAGACGCTGTTAAAATTAGGCAGCTCAGTTTAGCTCTGGCTCGCTGATCACCAACCACCTCCTCCTTCACTCTTTTCAGTGACTGGGTTAAAAAGAAAAGACACAAAGGGAGAAGTGGTCTTTCCCCTTCCCTCCCCGTTATAATTAGAGCTTAGTCCATCTTGGCTCAGAATTGGAATTCAGAATTCAGAATTGCTCTTGACCCTGAAGAATAGAATCTCAAAGAAATACCTGAGTGGAAAATTCTTTCCTTCGCTGAAATGAAAATTGGGGTGTTTGCAAAACTGAACAAAGAAAGGAAAGAATTTGTAAACATCACAGGCAACTTGCAGTTATCTTCGGATCATTTTTCAGTGTTTGAGGAGTTCATACAATAAAAAGGTGGGAGAGAGCCAGGAATGGAAACAGGGGAGAGAGGTGATTGCAGGACCTTAGAGACTGCAGAAACCCAGAAAAGAAACCCATTTTCTTTTCATACACGTCTGGATAACGTGGATGTGAGGACCATCAAATGCCGTACATGTTGTTTCTGACAATGATGGTCTACATATACAACAGTGGTCCCATAAGACTATACTACCTTATTGTTACTCTACCTTTTCCAATTTTAGATACACAAATACTTACCATTGTATTACAGATGCTTACAGTATTCAGTACAGTAACAGCAGTACAGGTTAGTAGCCCGGGAGTAATAGATGATTCCATATAACCTAGCTTTGTGATCAGCTGTGCGATCTAGGTTTGTGTAAGAACACTCTGATGTTTGCAGAAGAACATCGCCTACCGACACGTTTCTCAGAACGTATCCCTATTGTTAAGTGATGAATGACTGTATATAAAGCTTGATCTTTCAATCGGCGTAATAGGAAATTGCTTTTAATTTTAGCATTGAGTTCTCAGAGTAAAGGGAGGCAGAGAGAGACCCTGCTGCATGTGTCCCAGTCAGCTTGGGCTTTGTTGTATGTGAAATGAGTTGTATGTTTATTTTTGGTAGATCACCTAAATCCGTGGTCTCTCTAATTCCATGAATTTGGCTTGTTTCTGGTTTTTTATGATAGGACATTTGGCTAGAATTTTCCAAGTGCTAAAGGTGTAAGGAGCACAAAAATCCAGAGAACATTTTGCATTGGAAGAATTGATCATCTTATATAGGAATCCTTTACCTAGTTCAAACATGTGAAACGGGCATAATTGGATTTGATTATTTTTGCTACAAAAAAATGTTTCATTTTTCAACCTGAGTTACATGGAAGAGTCTTTTAAACAGCTAGTGGTTTTGGTACATTTAGAATATTCATTTACCAAGAAATCCAAATATAGCCTGCCTTTGTAAGAGACCCATTCTGCCAAATATATTTGAATCATCAAAATGGTTAACTATTTCCTTCCTAAGTATAAACCAAGTTGTATTAAGTAAGTTGATCTTGTAACTTTTAATGATGCTTTTTTTTTTTTTTTTTAATTTTCCTATCCAGTGACAAGAGGAACCAAGAACCTCAGTTCAGGGGAAACACAGCAAGGAAATGTGAGCCCCAGGCTGCAGAAGGTACGCGAAGGAGAATGTGAGCTCATCAGTTATTTGAGCATGCTGTTCAGTATTGTTACTGCCTTTTTTCTTGCCTGTGCAGATTTTAAACTTTTGATTAGAAGTATGTAAATGTACGCTTAGAAACGTTTCCTTAAATGTAATAATAGGAGCGTGCTTTGAGTCTGGGATTATGTGAGTTAGTACCTGCTGAGACCTGTGCCTGGCACGGAGTGAACCCCATACAGGTGTTTACTGTATATTATTGTTCATGAAAACCTGTCTTAACTACAGGTATATTTCTCATTCGACAGTTAAGAATCTGTTTTCATTCTCCTAAGGGTAGTTAATCGTTCCAAGGCGGTAAATTGTAAGGATGACAACAGAGAAGACAAAGGAAATTTCTGAACGCAGATTGAGAGAAACCTTTACTGTGAATTTGAAAGTTTCGGTGACATGCAATAGAACTTTATAGTATAAACTCATATGCCACACTTTGCATTATGAAGTTGTAATTTAATGATTCTAATGATAGGGTGATGCATTGTAGTTCAGAACATGCTCAGGGTTGACGGTGAAATGTCCCCGTTTCTGCAGCCCTGGTCTGTCTAGTTCTCATCTCCCCTGTCATCCTCCTGGGGTTACCAGCTCCTTGTACATTACCAGGGTTTTTTTTTTGTGTGTGTGTGTGTGAAGTTCCTTTTAGAGTCTAGCTGTGTTTTAAAAGTTGAGCCCTGGATATGTGATCCCTGATGTGTGTATGAGGTGAGGTTGTCAGTCAAGGGCCTCCTCATCTGACCCACGCCGTCCCTGCTTGCCCACTCTGCGTGAGGAACACTGGCCTTCTTGCCACTTTTGGAATTCTGGGACCCAGACCACAGTCTTTGCCCCGGGGTCTGCGTGGCTTGCTCCCACACTCTGTCCTGCCTTTTCTCAACATGTCCTGCCCATGCCCTTGTTTATTAGCCACTGCACCTGCCACCTGGCTTGATCATATACATGGATCACTTGATTTGTCTATGGCCCATCTATGTCTGTTAGAAGGAAGCACTGTGAGACCAGGGAATGTGTGTGGCTGTATCCCCAGAGCCTAGCGCAGCCCCAGCCCAGAGAAGGGCTTTGGTAAATACTGCTGAATGAAAGAATGTCTGGAAAAAGGCTGGTTAAGCAGAGTGAAGTGGGCTTATTTACCGTGGGACTTTTCAGAACCTTTACTAACTGAACGCGCATATTAGAAGTGGGGCCTGGCAGGTGGGAGGCAAACTCATCAGCGGAGTAAGAAAGGCACTGTGCTTCTTCATGACAACTCAGACGTGGGGAAAAGCTGCTGGCAGGAGTGGTATTGGCAGCTGAGCAAAATGAATTTACAAGTTTCCTTTTCGAAATGCAGGGGAGGAAGGATTTGCATCAAGAGATGGTAATAGTAACATTTCCATTGTTAGTAATTACAGACATGTACAATGTGTGCTATTTTTCTTTTATTGAAGGTGAGGAAGGGGGAAGATGGGGGTGTGGATTCTTCCTTCCCTGACCCTGCTTTCTCCATAAGGCCTTAAGTTCTTCAGCTGCCAGTTCAGCCTTGTGGGATGAATTGAGGAACCAAATCCTCTGGCTGCGTTTCAGATCCTGACATCCTTACTAGTGAAGATCCCGTTTAATGACTGGAAGTAGGAAAGCTCTGAAGATGGATATGCAGATTCTAGGGGTCAGGAAAGGCTCTCTTCAGGGCCTGCGCAGTTACCATGACTGGAGGGCGTGCAGGGGCTCAGCTTCTGCTCCCACCATTAGCTCCAGAGGCACTTTGGGAGTTGTCTTGGCTCCTTGAACAAAGGGGAGTTAATTACAGAAAATGCCAGGCTTTTTAAAGGCCATTTGTCACCTGGCTGTAGGGAGAGCAGCAGCCCTGGGCAGAGCCCTGAGGAAGGACTCCTCATGGCAGGCCCCAGGTCCCTTGTAGATGAAATAATGAGCCTTGGTGGTGTCATCCCCAGGTAGGAGGCAAACCCCATGATGCAATTCTTTATTCAAAGAAACAATGCAGAGAATAGGACGGCCTTAGAGGAGCTGGGGTGAAGTGAATTTGGAATGCCTCTCTTTAAAAAAAAAAACGGGACAGAGTTTTGTGTTGTTTTCCAAAGTCAGACAAAGCCTAATTCTACAGAGTCTAGTTACCCATAGATGGGAGGGCTGGAAAGGAGAGTAAGATGAAGGCAGTGGTGGAAGGTCTTAGATTCTAATTAAACCTCTTTGAGCTGTGTATTTGGAACGTTTGTAATTCAGAGCATCAATAGACTCTCGTTGACTAGACGCTTTTTTGCTGCCAATTTTCCTTCTTAAGATGGAAGGAGGTGGTGGGAGAATGGCATTTATGCCAGAATGCCTAGAGTCTGCATTTTAACAAGATCCCCAGGGGCATTCATGTCGGCATTAAAATTTAAGAAGGGCTGAGGTCCTGGACCAGCAATTCTCAGCCCCAGCTGCTCATTAGAGTCACGAACAGAGCTTTAAAAGAATGCGTAGGTACTGCCTCCAGAGATCTGTGTTGTCTTGGCTGGGGTATTCTCGGGGCGCGGGGTGTCACTGTGTTTCTTGAAAGTTTCCCAGGTGTCCAGCCAGGGCTGTGATCCACCACCCCAGACATAAAGCCAGACACCTTCAGATGTCGAGATTCGGAAGGCACATCATCCCGAAGCAAATGACACCACGCTTAGCTGGACACACCGCTCTTTAGGATTGATCAAAACCCACCACGTCAGATAATGTGGATCCTCCTAGCTCATCCGCTGGCTTCCAGAGCCACAGCCAGAGATGATGGGATGTGGAGCACCCAGCCGGGGTTGCTCGTGTCCCGTTAGAATTCTCCCTCCTCCATGAATGGAAATGACCTTGAGACCGGGCCGTTGCTGAGTGGACATTTGCTTTTTGCACCTTTCATTGTGCTGCCGAAGAAATTGTTTCAAAATTTAAATCAGATCATGACATCACCACCCCTCTTTTCAGGTAAAACTCTCTTCAGGGGCTCCCATTGCTTGCAAGGAAAACACCGTAATAGCTCTGGAAGGCCCCATGTTGTCTGGCCTGCATCTGCCTCAGCCTGTGCCCGGAACTCCAGCCACATGGGCCTGCTTTTAGTTACTCAGAGGCCCCTTCCCTTGGCCTGGAACCCTACCCTTCACCTTAGGTGACTGTGCTGGCCCCAGCCACTCTGCCCAAGGCACATCCCCTTGTATTTTCTCCCCACAGCACCATGTGCCTCTCACACCATCAAGTACCACTCCTCAGATAGATTCTTTCCTTCGTGTGGGCCTGTTAGACGACAGGCTCCATAAGGACAAGACCTGTGTGTGTGTTTGGTTAGGGACTCAGGGTCATATCCTTGGCAGCTGTTTTACTGGACGAATGAATAAACTGGATACTGGATAATGAATAATGGCTTGAAGTCATTAGTTTTAGGCTATTTCGTCCTTAAACTTGTATGCACGTACATACCTGTTCATGTTTGAGCACTGGATTTTGTAAACTGTAGAGACACTGGACCTGAGGTATTTTGAGAGAGGACCGGGCTGTAGTCTTACTGGTTCTGATTGGCTCATGTGGGATGTGACTTGTAGAACAAGTCCCAGTTTTCTAAATTTTTAACTAGTCCGGGTGCAGTGGCTCACACCTATAATCCCAGCGCTTTGAGAGACCAAGGCAGGTGCATCACTTGAAGTCAGGAGTTCAAGACCAGCCTGGCCAACATGGTGAAACCCCATCTCTACTGAAAATACAAAAATTTGCCGAGCGTGGCATGACTGTAATCACAGCCACTCAGGAGGCTGAGGCAGGAGAATCGCTTGAACCCAGGATGTGGAGGATGCAGTGAGCCAAGATCGCCCCACTGCACCCCAGCCGGGGCAACAGAGAGACACCCGGCCTCAAAACAAAAAACAAAAAAAAAACTTATTACAAATATTTTAAGTATGAATTGTATAAAGTACAAAAAGACCTCTTACTGTCCTCTCATGATTTTATTCTATGTATTACATATATGTATGTATGTTTGTATATGTGTGTAATCGTATCTCACACATACGTGATTTTTTTTTTTTTTTTCTTGAGACGGAGTCTTGGTCTGTCGCCCAGGCTGGAGTGCAGTGGCCAGATCTCAGCTCACTGCAAGCTCCGCCTCCCGGGCTTACACCATTCTCCTGCCTCAGCCTCCTGAGTAGCTGGGACTACAGGCGCCTGCCACCTCGCCGGGCTAGTTTTTTGTATTTTTTTAGTAGAGACGGGGTTTCATTGTGTTAGCCAGGATGGTCTCGATCTCCTGACCTCGTGATCCGCCCGTCTCGGCCTCCCCAAGTGCTGGGATTACAGGCTTGAGCCCCTGCGCCCGGCCACGTAATTTTTTTTAACAAGTGGGATCACACATTCCATCCTGCAGCTTGTCTTTTTTGTTTACTGGTATATCTTGACACTTTAGATATGGATCTATGTCATTGGCTTGCCTTTCAGCATAGAGTTTTATTTAAAATGAAAACGTTTTTGGACTTTGGCATGATTTCCTAACCCCCCCAACCAATGTGTTTTAAGTAGTAAGTGTATTTGAATGCATATACATGCTGTGGCTTAGATCATTTTCTTTCCAAGTAATACTGAAGTCCTCATAGCATTTGGTTGTTTTCTAGTCTCGGTTAATGGATATTAAACATGGAACTGCTCTGTGGAGACTGGAGAAATATTTTGAGGTTGAAAGGGGGCCTCATTCTTGGAAAAGCCCGGAGACCCTCAGGGAGAGGGTTGGGCAGGCTGCCTCCTGAAGTACCTTTCCACGTTCCTGAATTCTAGCAAGTTGCTCAGTTGACACAGTCATTTAGCAAATAGTGATCGTTGGCTCGTGGTATGCCAGGCACTGCTGTCCGGACCAACATGAGCCCACGTTTTGCAAGGAGAGCAAATGGCACACAGCGAGAGCATGTGGGCTGTGCTAGGTGCAGTGGGGGAAGTGGAGCAAGGTCAGGCGGCGCAGAGCAGTGCTGGGGGTGCCACCTGGGTGGTGATGAGGCAGAGCTGACTCTTCCTCTGCTGCCCACGGGAAAGGGAGCAGGCCCTGCTCACCCCGAGTGTACAAGAAGCCCAGTGACTGAGAGCGGCTCCTCAAAGAGCTCCCTCCTGGACTCCACAGTGACTGCCCACAGGCTCTGTGGCCTGCAAGGGGCCCTACAGCCCGATATGGGAATGCTGGCAGGCAGATGTGCTTGAAATGCTGATAGGGGTCTGGGGTGTAATGCTCTTCTCAAGAGAGTGGCTTTGGCAGGGCTAGGGTTTTGCTCCTGAAGCTTTGCAAATCCACAGCCCCCACTGGAGTCTCCACATGTCCTGGCACCATCCCGGGGACAAGAGGCAGGGAATAAGCAGGGGAAGGAGGTGGGAACCCTGCAGTCCACCCTTCTCCTGTCCTAATGGAGTGGCCAGGGAAGGGGAGACTCTCTGTATATCTTAGTTTGGTAAGAGTTTGCAGAAGTCAAGTTAAAAATGGATTTTTTGAAAATGAAATACCCATCTGAAGGAACACATTGGATGGTACGTTGTAAGTTGCATGATTGTTGAGAAGGTCTCCTGACTAATGCGTATGCAGGTGGCTGTTTATTCTCGTGGATGAAAAATGGGAGCCCGAAGAGCTCTTCGGTGACACACCCACAGCCACCTAGCTAGGGAGAGGGTGAGTGCAGACCAGTCCCTGACCCCCAGCCCGGGTGAAAGAAGCTAAGAGCTCCTGACTTTAAATGAAAATCCAATACTTAGGAAGGCGAACATGGCTTCAGGATAGCGCGCCTCTCCGTTTTCAGCTCGCGTAGGTGGCGAAGTCCTATCCCTAGGCCAGCCGGCTTCCTGGAGAGCAGCAGAGGGGCTCTTCATTTCCAGGTGAGGCTTCATCATCTTCCCGCTTTACCTGCAGATATGAGCTCAGTGGGCGAAATCGTATTAGATCCCCTCAGAAGACTAGTTCCCATTGGAAAGATTTGATTCTTAAACTATAAAAACCTCCCAAGTGCTGCCCCAAGGCAGGGCAAGGGTGCTTGGGGGTTGGAAGCCTGGAGGCAATGAGCAGGGCAGGCAGTGGAGTGCGCAGTTCCCGGGTCCTCCCACCACGTGCTCTGCAGTCAGGCGTCATGTGCAGGACGGAGGCAGTGCCTCTTATCACTCTTCCCTCTTTCATAGCCCTGAGCCTAGGAGAGGGTGGGTTGTAAGTCCCAGGATACTCAGAGCCAGGACCTCTCTGTTCAGAATTGCATGCAACCTGCTTGGTACATCCTGTTCTTTTTACTCCCTCCCAAACCCACTCTGGTGCCTCTGCTGCCCAGTTAGAAACAGTCTGCAGCTGGCATTTTTCAGGGGGGTGCTCTCACTGTGACCGATGAGGATGGATCCCCCTGAGTGCACTGTCTTACAGGGATGAGCTCAGTGGACTCGGTACTTCTGGGCCCTGCATCCTCTGGTCACGGTCTAAGCCTCAGTTTCTAGAAGGGAAGTTGCTGGAATAAGAGTATGTTTTGTTTTTTCTCTCTCCCTGGGGCAGACCATACTGTGGCATTAATTTCTGGCAACCACACTGAGAAGGTTGTAGATTAAGCAGGAAAATCATGAAGAGTGCCAAGGGATTGGTCAGTTTTTACTGGGGGTCTGCACCAGGCCAGGTGGGTGCTGGTTTTTTGTCTTCATTGTCTCATTTAATCCTCATGGCCACTCTGGGAGGAGGAGGGCCTTCTGTTAGAGATGGGACGTTGAGGCTTAGAGAGGTTGAGTGACTTACGGAGTCACAGAGCTCACACGTGTGAGCAGGGATTTGAACCAAGTCTGGGGCTCTTCACTTTGTGCCTCACCGCCTCTGACAAAGAGTGGTGGAAGGAGGAGGGGATTATGGGATGGAGACAGGAGACAGGACAGCTGGCTTCCAAGGAATTTGGCATGTCCCCTGCTGGGTGGTGTTGCTGATAAACTACAGTATGCTCGGTTAAATCCGAAGTTCAGAAAACAACACATAGGTTTTTTGTTTTTTTTTTTTTTTTTAGTATAAGTATATGCAATATTTAGGACTTTATACTAGAAAAAACCCTGAAATTAAACCTAACTGGGTATCCTGTGTTTTTATTTGTTCAACCCGACTTGGGGAACCCTGGAAGGATGCTGGGCCTAATATCTGGGCACAAAAAATACTGGTTTGGGAGCGGGGGGGTATAAGTGTGTCTCATGCAATATTTAGGTTATACTTACACTAAAATTTTATGTTGTTTATCTGAAATTTAATCTTAACTTGTGGGGGGTGTCCTGTATTTTTATTTGTCTAATCAGGCAACCCTATTGGTGACCTCAGGAGACACATGAAGCCTTATACACGGGCACCTGAGCGTGGCTCATGAGCCATTCGGAGAAAACCCAGGCAGCTTGGCAGGTGGTGAGCTCCCCACTGCAGGCTGTATTCAGGTGTGGCCGGATAAACACGTGGTGGGTGTGTCACAGAACGTATTTGCATTCCAGATGCCTGGTTCCAGTGAAATTCTAGGATGTAAATGTTGAGACCAGGAGGAGAGTGAGTTACCTGGGTCTTCCTGGAGCTCTGAGCCACGCAGGGTTAGGAAGCTGTCTCTGAAATTACTTGCCGTCAGCACCGTGTTGAGGCGACCGCTTCTCCCTGCCATGCAGAAGTGATGGATGGCCTCAGTCTGTTGGTGGAAGCCAGCTCAGCCCAGGGTCATATCTGTACGTGGAGAGCTTTGGCTTGAAGAAGCACTGCGTTAAAGGTGAAATGAAACACACTTTCTTATGTCACCTGCCAAGAACTGACAGTGACTTCCCAGTTCTTTATGTGCCTCCTGCAGCAGAGTGTGGCTTCTGTGCCAGGCTGAGGACCGACATGCCCCGTGTTGCTCCCTGGCTGTGATAGCATGAAAAACACCCACCTCAGTGTTCTACCCAGTCCGTTGCTGGCGAGTGGGCAGAGGCGAGAAGCATCAGTGTTCGTTCGTTTGCTTTTTTAGAGCTTCTCTAGGTGTGGCTACATCTTGTCAACCAGTCAGAATTTTAAACACAGCCAGCTCATAATTGCCCCAGCATGGCTTCTGCCCACTGTGAACGACCCTCAGCTACGGCCTAGTCCTTGGCAGGCCTCTTCCTGCCACCTGCTTCCAGGCCGTCGTGGGAGCTCACTGGGACCTTAGCCTGGGCCCAACAGGAGTCAGGGAGCAAATGTGCAAAGGAGTCTTATTCTGTGTTCCAAAAACACACAGAGGTGGTCTCTCTTTATCCTGTCTCTCCATTAGGGTGTTCTAAATTTGATTTTATTATTGAATCCATCATTTATATCATTAATTCAATGTGGAATGTTAAGTTAAATGCCAAGTGAAGCTACCTTATTGTAGCAGTGGGAAAAAACGGAAATATTTGTGCTGACACTTACTGACGGAAATCACCTGCCGTCTTCACTCCTCTTTGTTGACTTGATGTATTTGTAAGCAGCAGGGGCGTCTCGCTTGTGTTTTCCAGGAAGAGTCAGTGAATGGCTGCAGTGTGACAACATGCACCACCAGTGGCTGCTGCTGGCCGCGTGCTTTTGGGTGATCTTCATGTTCATGGTGGCTAGCAAGTTCATCACGTTGACCTTTAAAGACCCAGATGGTACGTATGCCTCGTGGCGGAATGAATTTTGGCTAATTCAGACCTTGCTGCAACACTGTTCCTAGGTACATGCACAGATGACGTCTGTCACAGAGTCAGAGGACTCTCATGCCAGCAGGGACCTTGGAGGTCATGGCCTCCGTTCCTTCATGTTACAGAGGTGCGAGGGGAGGTGAGAGGGAGGGGCTGGAGGGTCTTTTCAAGCATCTCCTCTGGAGGAAGGAAGGTGCTCTCTGTGGCTGAGGCCTGGGTGGTGCCTGAGGAGCAAGGAGCAGGGCCTCCTCCCAGCAGCGCAGTGGCCATATGCCTTGCAGCCGGGTGCCTCTCAGGCTCGCAGTTAGAAATTCTCTCTGCCTCTTGTCATCATGAGAGGTGCAGCCTCAACTGCTCGGCATGGCCACATGTGTGAAGGTCACCCTCCGTGCAGTGGAGGGGGGTCATTTAAATGTATGTCTTCAGGTTGTCTTGGAGGCTTTTTTAGCTCTACTGAACATAGGTATTCAGATGAGGACGGATAAAGAGCGCCAAACTGGGTCTCAGAATTGCTGATTCTACTTCGTGCTCTTGTCATCGGCTTGTCTGCATCACAATGTTTCTCCCGCCACATGGACACCCTGCCTGCTCCGGCACCGCCCGTGATTGCCCTGAGCAGGGTGAGGCGCTCTGTGGTCTGTGGAGTGCTGGATATGTCCAAAGAGGTGTGTGAGGTGCTTTCCAGCCCCAAGGCCACTTCATTCAGTGGCCAAGCAGGCGAACACGAGGAGGCCAGACACATGCAGTCATTGAAATCCTCATTCACGCCGTGGATTGGCCCATTCCTTCAGGCTGATGGGGAGATACTGGGGAACGTAGGTGAGCACAGCATCTTTACTCTGCACTGCGCTTTGTGTGTCCTCCTGCCGATAGTGGCCTTGGGAAGGGGCAGCTAGGGATGCCTCTGTGCCAGCAGTCTTTCCTGGAGGCTGCACTGACCTGTGTTGTCTGTGTGACTGTGGGGAACGGCCCCTGCTCCACCCCACAGAGCTCCCAGGCACGTCCCTGGCTGTGTCAAGGGCTGCCCGATGTCCTACACCTCCTGCCCTATCCTCTCTCTGCCCCACCCTGTCTGCAGAGGGACAGCGAGGTCAGAAGGGAGGTCTGCAGGGAAAAGAGGGACACCCTGAAATTAGCCCGCATGGTGGTTCTCCCCGTGACAGTTGTTGGGCCCTGATTGGCTGTCATTGCATGTCCCACCTCATCCCCCAGGAGCCCTCGAGAGAAACCTGTGAGGTGTGCACAGCCTCGGGAGGTGGTATTACACCTACAAGTATCTGGGCAGGTGTCACGGAGCATGACAGCTCACACCCAGGACTCGGGGTTCTGTCAGCAGAGCAAGGGTCGATGCTTGGAAGGTTGCTGGAATGTGAGACGATGATCTCAGTGTGACAGTTTGGACATTTTCCGTGGCAGCTTCAGCCCAGTGACATGCCACTGAGAGATCCCTCCTGAAGCCCTAGCGCCGTCGTTCTCATCCCCGCAGCACGTCAGAGTCACCTGTGGGACTTTACAAACCTGCTGTGTGTGAGACCCAGTGGAGGAGAACCCCAGGGGTGCGGCCAGTTGAGAAGCACAAGTGGAGAGCCTAGCTGGAGCACGGAAGAGAAGCAGAGCTCTGAGAATAAGAAATAGGTGTTACTCGGGATGCTCCTAAATGTCGCCTCCTGGTGTGGAAGGCACTCAAAAGCCAGGTCATGAGGTTAAATTGT
Source organism: Theropithecus gelada (assembly GCF_003255815.1). Classification (NCBI taxonomy): domain Eukaryota; kingdom Metazoa; phylum Chordata; class Mammalia; order Primates; family Cercopithecidae; genus Theropithecus; species Theropithecus gelada. Next base: position 16,466,402 of record NC_037681.1, read on the forward strand.
TTATGGTTTATTTTGCTTAAAAAAGTAGGAGTAGATGTGATACATTTTAGTGAGACTTCTATCGGTAATAGTTAAATAAGACATGTGCCTTTGTGTGTTACTGTTACCTGGCAGAATGGCCTCTAAAGAATGCCGTGCTTCCCAGCGGCGTCTGGTAGATGAGGTCTCATTCTCCTTTGATGTATCGAGTTTCGTGCTGAATGTTTTCAGTGTAGACACTGATCCTGGAAGGTAAGCAGGGGTGGGCCCAGTTAGAAAAAAAAAGCAAGTGTAGGCGTGGAGCAGGGTTTTGTGAAGAGGAGAAAAGGAGTGGTAGGGAGTGTTAGAAGATAAAACCTATGAAGAAAGATGAAGGGCTTTCGGATTTTATACCTGGAGAGGGGCACCGCAGCCAGCGGTCCTTAATCCTGCCCATGAGATCCTTCCAGCCGGCTGCCTGAAGGCGAGTGGAAGGGGGCGTTTCCCCTGCCCTGTGAGATCTGGTGTTGTGGCGTGTGGGTGCTGGGTCACTGAGATGGGAGAGCTGCCCGGGACCCCGAGGCAGGGGGTGCTGGTGCTGAGGATGCTGTTGGCCGCACAGTGTCCAGTGAACTCAGCGAGAATCCTCTGTCGTGGGCTCACTCCAGTTGCGGGGTGGCCGCCACGGCACTACCCAGCCTGCTTCACTCACGTGGGATGTTACCTAATTGTCCCAAAGTACCTGGTTAGGATCCTGAAGGTGGATGTCCGCCGGCCGAGTTCTGGATGCAGGATGCGAGCTGACACGCAGCCCAGTGCACGACGACGCTGGGCTGAAGCATCAAGAGCATTTACACTTAGAGCCTGCCCTACAGGCGTCAGAGAGGCCCTGGGCTGGGGTGGTGTAGGCCTCTCCCCTGGAGCCCGCCCCTCCAGCACTGTGTTTAGAGAGTGTGCCCCGGAGCCTGGATCTTGGGCAGCACAGGAAACCCAAAGGGTTGTGTAACCCAAACCCAAACCCAAAGGGTTTGTAAACTTGTGGCCATAAAGGGTTTTTCACGTGTTGGAGTTTATTTCACACACGTTCACGGTGTTTTTGGTTATGAACCGGAAGCCCATTGTGAAGTGTCACGACGAGGAAATAACAGACGCAGCAGTGTCCTCAGCGGGGAGTTCCATTTCCTGGAAAGTGCGTGGAGAAGCCTTGGCCTCAGTGCTCCCGGGCTGCCCTGTCCTCTGGGACAGGGCCGGCCTCAGAACCCCGGTCAGTGGTGTGCGTGTTCTTCTCACCTACCTGCCTTTCCCGGTTTCTCCTGCCACTGGAGCCCCTAGGAAGAGCATGGCTGTCTTGAGTTGCTGTTTAAAGCAACACTTTTTTTAGTGTTACAGTTTCTGTTCAGCTCAACAGTGGAGCCAGTGATATTTGTGGCAATGATTTATCCTCAGTTAGCAAATTTCAGTATCGTATTGAACTAGGATCAGGTGTTGTAACTAGATTTTCTCGTAGGAATATAAATCCCCCTCAGTGAAGGGAATGTGATGGAATCATATGGCGAGACTCAAAATGACGCCCTTGTGGACCTGGTTTGTGTGTGTAGGCGCTGGCTTTTCCTCTCTCCTGGTTGACCTCATCCGTTCTGAGCCTCTGGAGGGCAGAGCCTGTGATGTGAAGGTCTCTGCAGCCTTGACCATCTTTGCGTGTGTTTATTTGCCGTCTGTGGATACTCCCCAGTGAGATGTCTGGGTGTGTCGTACCTGTTTTCTAATTGGATTGGTTGCTTTTTTAATTGTTGAGTTTTGAGGGTTCTTTATATATTTTAGATAGGAGTCCTTGGTCAGATAAGTAGTTCGTAAATATTTTTTCCCTGTCTGGAGCTTGTCTTTTCCTCCTCTTCAAATGGGCTTTCACAGTGCAGATTTTCTCCTTGGTTGTTTTTTTAAAAAGATTGTTGGTTTCATGTTTCACATTCAGGTCTGTGATCCACTCTGAGTTCACTGTTGAATAAGGGGTGAGGTTTGGATCGAGGTTTGTTCCATGAGTGCATGTCCAGGTGCTCCAGCACCATTTGTTGAACAGACCGCCCTCCTCCGCCGAATGGCTTTTGTGGCTTTGTCAAAGGCATTCCAGCGTCTTTGAGAGCTTCTATTTCTGGGGCCTCTGTTCTGTGCCATCCACCTGTGCGCCTTTTCCTTTTAGAGAAGACATTCAACTTCTCTGTCTTCCAGTGTACAGTGCCAGACAGGAGTTTCTGTTCCTGACAACCATGCCGGAAGTGAGGAAGTTGCCAGAAGAGAAGCATATTCCTGAGGAACTGAAGGTGGGCACAGCCAGGCCGTGGTCCTTGTCCCCTCGAACACGGCACGGGGAGCTGGCCTTCCCCTGTGGCCGGTTCCGCTTGTCATCACGTCTGCGTTAGAGCCTTTTCCTGTGTTACTTCTCCATGTTTAGTTCACTGTGTTAATTTCCATTTGGGGGAGGCAGAGGCCAGGTCTATTTTTGTGCTCCTCACGGAGCTCGGTGCATCAGGGCTGCTCTGTCACTGTTGGTTGGGTGGCATTCCTGACCAGGTGAACATGAGCCTCGCCCGGGTAGCCGAGAGTATTGGGCAGGGTCAGGAGGAAACCAGGAGTGGGAGAAGACGTCTCACCAAGTCATGGGATTTTAGAGCAAAAGGGGGCCCTGGACAGCAGAGCAACTAATTCAGCCTCCAAATTCTGTGGATGAGAGAACTGAGCCTAGGAAAAAGGCAGATCCTCCACAGTCCCATGGAGTTCCTGGCGGAGCTCAGGCCTGCTGACTTCCACCTAGACCTTGCCTGGCTTGACATTCTGGCTCTGCGTCTTTCTCTGCAGGCTTCTTGTGTACCTAAATTCCTAATCATTCCCTAGCTGGGATGAGGGGTGCACTCTGGAAGGCCTCTCACTTCCTAACCCCCATTCTGGAGCTAGAGGGTCAAAGTTGCAATTGTGCCAGAAGGGATGAAATGGGTACAGCAAGCCCTGAAAATATTTTTAAGCCCAGAATCAAGCCATAGAGATGGGGACAGCTCCTAGCCATGGTTCACAGTGTAAGGACGATAAATTAGAACTCAGTAAACATAGAACACACACACCAGTCAGAGTAGAGTGCTGCTGGAGGTTACTTCTCGTACGACATTGAGGGAATGGAAGTCAAGTCTACAGAACTCTGAGACAGCCTAGGTGTTGCTTTTAGGTTGAGGCATCCCAGGGTAAGAAAATAATTTGGATGGGCTACAGAAACAAGACCAGAAAATCCTGTGGAAAATAGGAGAGTGACTTTAATAGGATGGATTTAAAAGGAAATCAGTTACCTGGGTGAAAACAAATGCAGGGTAAGCCTTCGGCAAAGTGTCACAACAAGGTTCCCTCGAGGATGCCACATCCTGTGAGGAAGAGGGCGGTCATCTTGGTGCTCCCTCTCCCTCTCTCCGGGTGGAGGGTGCTCCCGGAGAGATTGCCAGCCTGCAGGAGTCGTTGCGAATAAAAAGACTGCGCCTGAATGTGCTTTACAGTTTGCAGTGTACTTTACTGGGTTTCAATCTCATTGGTCTTCTGAGCCGCCCTCTGAGGTATATTTTTATTCTCAGTTTGCATTTGGGAAACATAAGGCTTAAGGAACTGTGCTCACTGGGTCAGTATCCCCTGGACAGCCAGTTGTGAGCCTGGGCTTTGAACTCAGTTTCCTCTGTGCCCTTCTCTTACCCCCTGCTGCATTCATTCTCATGAGACTCAGATGGGAGGGGAGGGAAGTGGGGGATGTCAGGAGTAATGTCCGCTGAGGCCACATGTCCTTGGGTGACACCAAAACTCAACATGTGTCTTCTCACAAGGAAGGGGATTTATCAACGTGATCAGGTTCCATAGCTTGCCTTTAAAAGTTTTTTTTGGCCGGGCGCAGTGGCTCACTCCTGTGATCCCAGCACTTTGGGGGGCCGAGGCGGGCAGATCACCTGAGGTCAGGGGTTCGAGACCAGCCTGGCTAACATGGTGAAACCCCATTTCTACTAAAAATACAAAAAATTAGCCAGGTGTGGTGCCATGCGCCTGTAATCCCAGCTACTTGGGAGGCTGAGGTAGGAGAATCACTTGAACCCAGGAAGTGGAGGTTGCAGTGAGCTGAGATCGTGCCATTGCACTCCCGCTTGGGCAACAAGAGCAAAACTTGGTCTCAAAAAAAAAAAAAAACTTTATTTTGTGCATGATGTAGCCAAATGTTTGAATGGAAAATAGAAAATAATATCTATCTTTAAATTGGTTTTGTGTATTTCCAAAAGGAAAAAAGAAAACAGTGCTCATTCGTAGACACAATTGAACAGGAAATCTTTTTTCTTTAGCTGGGCATGGTGGCTTATGACACCTGTAATCCCAGCACTTTGGGAGGCTAAGGCAGGAGAATCGATTGAGCCCAGGAGTTCGAGACCAGCCTGGGCAATATACTAAGCCCTCATCTCTACAGAAAATACAAAAATTAGGTGGTTATGGTGGTGTGTGTCTATAACCCCAGCTACTTGGGAGGCTGAGGTGGGAGAATCACTTGAGCCCAGGAGTTGGAGGCTATAGTGAGCCATGATTGTGCCACTGCACTCCAGCCTGGGTGACAGAACGAGACCTCGTCCCTTAAGAGAAGAATTTTTGTCTTTGTCTTTAATGTTTTGCTCAAAGAAAAGCAATATCTAATATCTTTTTTCTTGTTGTTCAAAGGAAAGCAATATTTAAAAGTGCAGAGTTTTCTCCATTTTCTAAAGGGAACTTGCTGGGACGTGCTCTCCCCTGACGCGCTGCTCTTGAGTGCCATCCATGATCGGGGTTAGGTTTGGAACAGAGGGAGAAGACAGAGGCTTTTTTGGGATAAGTGAGCAAGAGGCGGGATGGATGAGGAAGTGAGGTTAAATGAGACCCATTCTTCTAAGAGCAAGGAGAGTGCCTGGCGTGGCTCCTGATTTTCTGTGGCGGGCGGAGGGCCCCGGGCAGCCGCTGATGCCCTGTGGGGAGGAACGGAGGCCACTCTGCAAAGGGGCCTCTCGCTTCCAGTGTCTTCATCTTGGAAAGCAGGCAGTCAGGAGCCCCCAGGACGCCCTTCCCACCACCAGGGAGTCCCAGGAAATTCACTTAAACACATGAGGGAGGAAGCATCCTGGCCAGAGGTCATGAGTGTAAGGGAGTTTGGTTACAGTAGATCCACAAAGGAAGAGCTGGGTAGGGGGCATTGAGGGGCGCCCTCTGTCATCCTGATAGTTCCAGCGTCTGCATTCTAGTGTGTTCTAGAAGGCTTACATCCTTCCCATTTTCTAACTGACATTGTCCCCTGGGAGGACAGGTTGTTAAAACTACCCTATAAATGGATTTCCTGGCAAGCCTAGCGCATTTTAAAAGATATAACAAGGACATTTGGGTCCATTCAATACAATTATTTGGAAGGATCGCCTGCTTTGAAATCTTGGGAAGTTCTGTGTAGCTTTAAGAGATGATAGATGTAGCAGCAGAAGCCTTCAAAATGCTGAGAAACAGGGCCACAGCTAGAGGAGGCGGATGGAGTGGTGTTGGCGGAAGCAGCCCTGCTATTCAGGAGTGCCCTCGGGATACCCCCGGGGAACAAGGAGGTGTGAGCAGCAAGGGGACTTAAACTCACCGAGGACAGGGGGCCTCTGAGCAACTTCTGTGTGTACTGGTACATCTCCCTGTGCCCCCTCCAACCCACGCACACACGAGGCCTCTCACGTTACAGGTATTCTCTTAGGTTCTAAAACAGCCCTGAAAAGAAAGGACCAGCATGTAGAATTTGAGCTTTTTCATTTTCTTTCCCCCTAGCCAGAGGATTCCAAACCTCTTACTTTGGTTTTTAATTTTCTTTTTTTTTTTTCCCCCCAAGACGGAGTCTTGCTCTGATGCCCACACTGGAGTGTAGTGGTGCGATCTCAGGCTCGCTGTAACCTCCACCTCGCAGGTTCAGGTGATTCTCCTGCTTGAGCCTCCCAGGTAGCTGGGATTATAGGCATGCACCACCACACCCAGCTAATTTTTGTATTTTTAGTAGAGATGGGGTTTCAGTATGTTGGCCAGGCTGGTCTTGAACTCCTGACCTTGGGATCTGCCCACCTTGGCCTCCCAAAGTGCTGGGATTACAGACATGAGCCACTGTGCCCGGCCTTATTTTGTTTCTTAAAGTCAAACTTATCTCCAAAGACGTCCAAGGAACCAAGCTTGCATTCATTTTCCTTGCCCAGCCTGCCGATCGGGCTGGTGGAGAGGCTCTGAGGAAGGCCTCGGGAGGGGGCTGGGGGTAGTGGGTGTCACTCTGTAGAAAGGCAAGGAAGGGAAGGAAAGAGGGCCCCAGATGGAAAGGAGGGGATAGGCCAGCAGGAGCAGCTCTGCTTGACCCGGTCCTGCCTCTTTTAATGGTCCCTGGGCCTCTTCTGCTCCGTGTCACCTGCAGCCAACTGGGAAGGAGCTTCCAGACAGCCGGCTCGTTCAACCCCTGGTCTACATGGAGCGCCTGGAACTCATCAGAAACGTCTGCAGGGATGACGCCCTGAAGAATCTCTCGCACACTCCCGTCTCCAAGTTTGTCCTGGACCGAATATTTGTCTGTGACAAGCACAGGATTCTTTTCTGCCAGACTCCCAAAGTGGGGAACACCCAGTGGAAGAAAGTACTGATTGTTCTGAACGGTGTGTGTGGGTTCGCGGAGTGTCCCTCTGGGAGGGGTCTCGGCGGTCGTGGCTGAGGAGGCTGGGGAGGACGGCCGGGAGGAGTCACACAGGGGCTGGTTTCTCCTGAAAGGGCTGGTGGCCTTCCAGTCAGGCCTGCTTTTGTGGTTTCCTGTTAGTGTTGTGCCTTAAAAGTTAGGGGGGCTCGTTTAGACACCGATTCTTTTCAAAGGGGCACAGCCACAGTCCGGCTCTCCTCACCTGTCACAGAGGATCCTCGCTTTTGGTGGCTCGCCCACCCCCAGGCCCCCCTCCTTTGTCTCTTCAGGTTCCCTGCGCTGATGGTTATGGTCACCCACTGTGTCCCACGTCCCCAGAGCCCCACACTCGCTGAGCCGCCAGGTAGCCTCACGGTTACCCTCTCTGCAATGAGAAGGGCTCACACCATAGATCCTGGGAGGGGAGGCCTGGCCCGGGGCCTGGGGCCTCTTTACCTGCAGACCAAGCGTTCTTTGTCGGCGAGCAGGAAGAAATTGTGCCCCATTTCACACTAAGCATCTGCGTTCAGAGGATTGAGTCAGCTTGCTTCAGGAAACCTGATGTTTGCTAGGGAACAGATTAGATCATCACAAAGTGACCTCATACACGGCAGTTTTGATTACTCACTACTCTTTTTAAAAAGAGATGTTTATTTATTTTAATTCCAATTAGTCTAAACCTATCCTCATAATTATGGGCTCTGCTTATGAAATTTAGCTTCAGACAGAAGTTAGTTCCTGTCAGCAGCAGTGGGATTCCTGGATCAGGAATCAGATTTTGGGGCACCATGGGTGGGTGGTCCTGGGGCTCCATGTCCTGCTTGCCACTCCTGATGCTGCTCACAGAGTCCGTGGTCACTCCTGGCCGCTGTTTGGCCTTCACACGGGTTGGCTGGGAGAAAGCATGGTGGCATCTCGTCTTCCGGTTGTCACATATAGTTAATGTGCTTCTGCAGTCATTGGATAGCATGCTGGGTTTTCAGAAGCAGAAGGAGGCTGCAAATCAAATTGAAAACAAGAACTATACAAAAGACTCACAAATCAGCCACCACAGTGTGAAGCAGCATACTTTAAGAAGTAAACACCCACTTACAAGGGCAGTATAGAAATCGGAGTGGGCTTGCTGTGTCATGTAATACAGAAGCGGGTGGTCCTTGTGGCTGTCTTCGGTGACCACTGGTGTACCTGGATGGGGACAGGTACGTGAATGGGTCCATGTATGGACCCACAGAGCTGGTTCTGCCATTGTGCCCTTGAGAGCAGGGCTCCCCACGCCTAATTTGCAACCATCCATAGCACATACTGCAGAGTTCTGGACTAGGCTTTAAACACTCGGGGGAGGAATGAATAAAACAGACAAGACTGTGTCCACTGCTCAGATGGCCAAGGGAGAGTCTTCCCTGCCAGGTCTCCAGTCTTAACCCTACAGGATTAACACAGAGATGGATGTTAAGGTTTGCAGAGGCTTGGAGAAAACCTCAGCATACTGACGTTTATTTCCATTTGTCTGCATTGAGAAAAGAGTGAAAAACCTGCTCGGCCCCCAGGCCGAGGATGACCCTGCCCAAGTTCCATTCAGCAGCCTGGACCCACACTGGTCCCTGATGACAGACCCTGGCTGTTGGCACGGCCCTGCCTACTCGACACGCCTTGTCCTCTTTTGACTCCTGTCTCAAATATATCCCATAGCTTAGTCAGATTTTTCCAGCATCAAAAGGTCCTTGCTCCTTGCCAGCCTGGGATGCTCCGGGGGTACCTGAGCGCCACTGTGGGCCGGGCGGCATGTGGTGCTTGGAGAGCTTAGCCTGTCTATGGGATAGGGCTGTGAAGCTGCCGCCGGCATCTGTTAGCACGACGTTCCAAAGTCCTGCTTCTCCGGCATTTTCCCCCAGTCTCAGAGTAGAGTAAGTGTTGCTGGTGTTAGGAATTCTGTTTGCATGCAGCGATCTTCCTCTAATGGCAGATTTAGCCCAGTTAGGTCCGTTGCCAGGGGTAGGCACTGCCAGCATTTCCACTCCTGCTCCCTCCCCCTCCTCTCTGAAAGCGTCAGTTTCCTCTAGTTGGCTTATGGATTCACCAGAAGCTTTTCTTCACTCTCTCATCCTGCTGGCAGAAGCAGTTGAAACTCAAAGACCTAAACTTGGATATTGGGGGTGGGCGTGTCATGCACACATGGGGAACATGGGGCCCGAGGTAAGGACATGCCCTTCTCTAAGGGGCGCACTGGAGCAGCCAACCCGCCTTCCCTTCTGTTTACTTCCCAGGAGCCTTTCCTTCCATTGAGGAGATCCCCGAAAACGTGGTGCACGACCACGAGAAGAACGGCCTTCCTCGGCTCTCTTCCTTCAGTGATGCAGAAATTCAGAAGCGGTGAGAGCAGCTTCCTCAAAGGGGAGGGGGGAGTTTTTGTAAACCTGGGAAGAAATTTGGGAAAAACCCCAGGCTCAGTTCTGTACTTGCCAGGTTGATTGGAGGACCACAGAGGGCTGTCGGTTTGCATCAGTGAGAGGCAGCTAACTTCACCCCCCATTCAGCTCCTCTCAACTCTCAGTTCCTTCTGAGAATTTCCAGCCTCACCTTCACACAGTCCATTAACATGAAGGTTACATAATTTTATTGATAGAAATGAGCAGACAACTTTGTTCTCCTTTGGTAAAGTTTTATAGATTGCTTGCTGAATATGATCTTTTCTTTACAAGAAAGGGATTTGGATTGCAGAGACCTCACTGAGTATTTGATTCTCCCGGAGGCATTGTGCCCAGTGCCGTGGGAGCTGCCCCCGGAGTGGTTGTGTGGGCTACACCCAGCATGGGCAGGGTAGAGAGACAGAACCCCTGATCGCGGCAGGGATGGAGTCCAGGCCGGGCACAGTGGCTCACGCCTGTAATACCAGCACTTTGGGAGGCCAAGGTGGGCGGATCATTTGAAGTCAGGAATTCAAGACGAGTGTGACTGAAAAAAACCCCGCCTCTATTTAAAAAAAAAAAAAAAAAAAAAAGCCATGGTGGCACACACATGTAGTCCCAGCTACTTGGGAGGCTAAGACAGGAGAATTGCTTAAACTTTGGAGGCAAAGGTTGCAGTGAGCCGAGATCTGGCCACTTCACTCTAGCCTGGGTGACAGAGCAAGACCGTCTCAAAAAAAAAAAAAAAAAAAAAAGGCCGGGGGGGGGGGG